>NW_026922746.1:0-203707 GCF_032062105.1 Saccostrea cuccullata
ATTCAAATCATTAGAAGAACCACTGTTAGATGGTCAAATTTTTCTAGACTCAGACTATTTTGATACCAAGTCAATTTTGTTGTATGTCACAGTAACTGGTACAGTTGTATCTATTATTATTTGTGTCATACTTATTATTAAGCTAAGGCAATTGGCAGCTGCATTAATTGTTTTACAAAGAGTTGTTTCTGTAAAATCACTGAAATCAGAATTACCATCATTTATTTATGAAAATCTTGACAAGAAAATTGAAACTGATACAGAAATACAAAACACATTTTTCTCTGAATTTGGTTGGATTCAAGCATCTGTTGCCATAGGCATTATTGTTTTTGTTGTTTTAATTATCATTCTTATTTTATTGATTTGTCTTCGAAAACGTCAAAAAGGTACAACTCTGTATTTGGAAATTACATCTGGAGGTGACTGTGTCACGATTCCTATTGTTCGTTTGCCTTTGTGTCCCTCCTATTGGAACATCTCTAGAGTTAATGTAGAGGATGTAACTGTTTCATCTTTTCCATCATGTAAAATGTTTGTACAATGGGAAAATTTTCAAATTACCAGCAAACTCAATGCAAGAACAATCAAAGTTAAAGATTCATTTAGCATTTCTTACTTAGAGTATTATGCACTCAAACGCATCATAAACCAACCATTTTGTGCATATGTATTAATTGGTCATCAACGCATGTTCAAACCTCTAAATCCATCTCAAGAAATCGACCCATAAATTTCTTAACAATTTTTATTGGCCCAGTGTACCTTTTAGCCACATCCTCCCATGTTTTGTGCAGTCTAACTTACTGATTTGAAACATATGGCTTATTTGTAAGAGTGTTATGTCTGTGTGTATGTCAAATTTTTCACATTACTATGTTTCATGACATTGTTTTCCTTTTTCCAGGTATGTTCAAAAAATTTGTATTTGAATGTTTTACAATCTAAGAATACCTGGACTGATTCATTTGATGGCATACTTTTGATGCCTGACTTTCTGTAAATATATGTGTATATATAAATACCTTTTTCGTTTCCATAGAAATAGACTTTTTCCTTTATGTTACAGTGTATAATATTTTTCTTTTTTTCAAAATAGGCTTTAGGGTCTAAAGCCATTCGGAGAAGTTGTATTTACTGCCACCCGGTAAATTCAAAATTTACAACATGACAGAATGACGACTTGCAACACATTTTTCTTGAAAAATTAGGTCAGAAAAATATTGAAATTAACAATTTATGTGGAATTCTTGACAATATTAAAGACGAAGAAATCGATCTAGATTTTGTTGACAAAATTGTAGACGATACCTGTAACATTCTTATATCAAGTGCAAAGGAAACATTTGGGATAAAAAATAATCGAAGAAAATCAAAGATAGATTTTCACCAACCATGGTTTACAATAGAATGTTACAACGCACGACAAACATTTCGTAAGGCTAAAAAACGCTACCAGAGAAATAGAAGTAAAGATCTCAAAGACGATATGTATAGTAAAGAAAAAATATATAAAAAATTGTTGAATATGTGTGTAAATAACCATAAAAATCAAACGAAAGAAAAATTGAAAAAACTAAAATCAACAAACCCGAAAGAATATTGGAAAATAATAAACTCTGGGCAAAAAAATAGAATAAATGTAAATGCATCTGCTGAGGAATTATATGAATTTTTTAAAGATTTAAATATGGAAAAAGATAATGAAATACCTGACTATGTTTTATCAAACGAGGATATAGATATTCTTTCTAATTTACAGTGTAATGAGTCTATAAATGAATCCATAACTTGTGATGAAATAATGCAAAGTATAAAAATTCTTAAAAGAAACAAATCATGTGGAAGTGATGACATATACAATGAATATATTAAAAGTTCATGCAACATAATGGTGCCCCTCTATCAAAAAATATTCAACAAAATTCTTGACAGTGGTTGTTTCCCCTCCGATTGGTTGTGTGGTGAAATAATTCCTATATATAAGAATAAAGGTGATGATACTGAACCCAAAAATTATCGCCCAATAACTTTAATTAGTTGTATTGGAAAGCTATTTACATCCATTTTAAATAATAGACTTAATAGATATTCAGAAGAATTCAAAATAATACAAGAAAACCAAGCTGGATTTCGTAAAAATTATGGTACAACTGATCACATATTTACTTTGCATACAATCATCGAAATATTCAAAAAGATAAAAAAAAGAATTTATTGTGCCTTTATTGATTTTGAAAAAGCTTTTGATTCTGTATGGAGAATAGGACTCTGGAACAAAATACTATTTGATTGTAATATAGATGGAAAATGTTTTAGAATAATCAAGAAAATGTATGAGGGTATCAAGGCAAAAATTAGAGTAAATGGTGTTCTTTCAGATACTTTCCCTTGTCAACTTGGTGTAAGACAGGGTGAAAATTTATCCCCTTTTTTGTTCTCGCTCTATTTAAATGATTTAGAATCATTCCTCACCATGAATGATATAACTGGTTTAGAGAAAATATCTGAAATGATTGAGAATGAACTTCATGTGTATATTAAGCTTTTTGCTCTGCTGTATGCTGATGACACTGTTTTATTTGCTGAAAACCCTGAGTCATTACAAAATATGTTGAATTGTTTTCATGAATATTGTATAAAATGGCGGTTTAAAGTGAATGTTGACAAAACAAAAATAATGATTTTTGGAAGAGGTCGAATAAAACAAAATTTATATTTTACATATGATGGTTTAAGTCTAGAGATTGTTGATAGTTATAAGTACTTAGGAATATATTTTTCAAAATCAGGTTCTTTTAATCAAAATATAAAAGAACAATATAATAAATCTGTAAAAGCTATGTATGGAGTGATATCAAAATGTAAACAACATAATCTTTTTATGGATTGTCAGATAGATTTGTTTGACAGAATCGTACAACCAGTTTTGTTATATGGATGTGAAATATGGGGATTTACAAAAAATACTTTAATCGAAAAACTTCACTTAAAATATTGTAAATATATTCTAGGTTTGAACACTAAAACGCCAAACTACATGGTGTATGGGGAAGTTGGCAGATTCCCACTTATCATTAATATTAAGGTGAGAATGATTTCTTTTTGGGCAAAACTACATTTTTCTCAAACGATGGATAAATTTGCTACAAAAATGTATGTTCTAGCTTCAAGGCATAATTTGCCTTGGGTTAACTATGTTAAAAATATTTTAGACGATTGTGGATTATCTTATTTATGGACAACACAACAAATGTACAATGTAGCATGGGTAAAAAATGAAGTAAAAAGAATACTTGTTGACCAAAATATCCAAAACTGGCAAAGTAATGTTTTTAACTCATCAAAGGGTGTAAATTATCGTATTTATAAAGAAATACTAGAACCAGAAAGATATCTCGTTAATCTACCTAGAAAATTTTCAATTTTGTTATGTAAATTTAGATGTAGCAACTTTAAACTCCCTATTGAAACTGGGAGATGGTTTGGTATTCCAAGAGAACAAAGAATTTGTACTTTATGTGATTTTCATAAGATTGGTGATGAATTCCATTATGTTTTTGAATGCACACAAAAAGAAATTAAAGAGGCTAGGTTAAAATATATTTCAAACTCTTTCACATGTAGACCAAATATAGAGAAATTTAAGCAACTTTTTACAACAACAAATTGTTCAGCATTGAAAAAATTATGTAAATTTTTATTGATTGTCAAACAAATTATAGATGAAAATAATTGACATGAACTTGAACATGATACTTTGTACTGTTTATAATGCATGTATTATATTTTTTTGTATTGTGTTTGTACATTTTCCTACCTCCTCTCTACAATGTATGTTTGTACATTTAAGAGAATAAATTATTGTCATTGTCATTGTCATTGTCATTGTCGGTGAAAATTTGCATATACGTTTGACAAACACTAAAAATTAATAAAAGTAAATATTAAATTTCTTCTTTTTAGTGGGGTATAAATGTGTCAGTTGTAGGGGTACCCGGAGCAGTCACGAAATCAGATATTGAAAATATATTACACCATCGATCAAATTTCCGATGGACACAAAATAGGAGCGAAATAATTCAAATTATGTATATAATTCTTCAATCTTATATTGACTTCATTAGAATTTTGATCAGAAATATGGAAATAATAAAACGATTAATGCACTGTAAAGAAATCTGATAGCAACGACAAAATGAATTTTGACGTCAAGGCGGAGCAGCGAGCATAACTGAAATTTGTTTAGCGCTGTGTTGAACTCTTTTCCAAACAGAAATACCTGCTAAACACTAGGAAAGTAGTATAAGGCTCCTAGATAGGGGAGCATTCTGATTGGCTAAGAGGATCATGTGGTCAAGAGGAGGGGGATAGGGAGGTCAACTGAGTGCACTTTTTATGCAAATGAGGTCAAAAATGGTGGATTCTGATTGGCTAAGCCGCTGAGGGATTCAAAGGAGTGCAGTTTGGGGTCTGGGGGATAGGGAGGTCAACTGAGTACAGCCCTAACCCTAACCCTAACTCCTAACCCTAACCTAACCCTAACCCTAACCATGGGGCTAGGTGGGTCAACTGAGTACAGCCCTAACCCTAACCCTAACCCTAACCCTAACCCTAACCCTAACCTAGCTGCAGATCTGTAGCTCTCCGAAAAAAAATATATTGATAGACCGGAGAGCTACAGTGCCACCCATTGAAAAAACTGTATATTTATTGCGCTCAAAAAAGTGCGCTCGGTTCTTAATTAATTCTTTCAAATTCTTACCTCAATTGCAAATAAGGAAAGATTTCAAAGAATTCCTTTATCTTCTATCAAGTACTCTCGTAGTTGACATCCGAACGAAGCATATTGGACCGAATTATCTTTGAAACCAAAATGGCAGTATAAATAAGCGAAATGTTCGATGATTACATTATCAGGGTCAGGAGGACTATTAACAACAATTATGAGGAATGTTTGATTGTGGAGACAGCGAAAGAATTTGTTAGGAACACACGGTTAGTAATATTTTGAGATTACAGTTTTAAAAACATGGAGAAATAAATCGAGAACCGAGCGCACTTTTTTGTGCGCAATAAATATACAGTTTTTTCAATGGGTGGCACTGTAGCTCTCCGGGGTATAAAAATATTTTTTTCGGAGAGCTACAGATCTGCAGCTAACCCTGGGGCTAGGTGGGTCAACTCAGTAAAGCCCCTATATGTCCAATAGGGCGCTTACACTGTACTAGCTTTTTTTTTTTACTACGCTGCTACTACGATTCAACGCTGCTACTACGATTTGGCAGCGAGTCAAGAATGTGATTATGACGTCACGATTTCATTCACACTCAAAGCCTAGCCAGTTCAAACTGGATTTTCCGAAAACAATAACACACGATTCAAATTACAGCTACCTATGCATTGTGACGTCATAAACTTGGCAGTGATTCAAATCTTGATTATGACGTCATGTTAGTCCTTCACAGCCTCGGTGGCTGCTTATTTTGACACAATAACACAGACTTTCACAGCCCTGAAGACTTCATGTAAATAACTGTATGGTCCTATGGATTTCAGTATTTACACTGATTTTCAACCATTTTTCTTCCAAGAAAGTTCTGATCAGCTGAATCCTGGATCAGGCTAGATGTTATTTCACTGGATTATTTAATGAATATAACTATATACTGAGTATAAACATGGTAAGTATTACATATATTTTTGTTTATAAATACATTTTTTATGAAGGTCATCTTTGTATTTATTCATTATTGCTGTGTTATATACCTTATGTTTATATCATTCATAAAAACACAGCCATGTGTACCCTAAAATACACTAGGACTAAGAGATCCTCAAAATGCTGATAAATCCTTTTGCATGAGTTATGATATATTATCTCACATAAACTTTTGTTGGATTAGTATTCTGAATATTCTTATGAGGAGCCTCATAGCATATCTTATAAAATCCTAATTCTGATACATGCTTTTATAACAAATAAAGTGACATTTCTTTATGAACCTTTTATCACAGTGACCAAATGAAGGATATGGAGATAATCACTCAGATCATATTAAGCCAATGAATCTTATCCAATAGATCTTTTTTATGAAATATGCAGAATCTCTTGTTTTTGGGGGTTTTTATTTTGTTACATATACTTTTACATTCTGGTGCAACAGTGGCCCAGTGAAAGTGGGAAAAACCCAGTCTGAGAATCTCTGTAAATATGAAGGTTAAAAAAAAGGGGGGACACACATGTTTATAAATTTACAGAGATATACATCAGTTATTTATTAAGAGTAATTAATTATGTAAAGTTCTGTAAAGTTCTGTTTCTGTAAATGTGGTATTTATCCTCAGTTCATGTGATGTATAATCTGCATGTAACCCAGAGTGCATTTAATATTTCTATTAATTTAAAAGGGCATCCCATGATCTAATTTAAATGAAAAAAAATGTTTACTAAATTTTGGTTAAATACAATTTGCTATCCTTTACAAGTCTGTCCTGTTTGTCTAAAAATTATTGATTCACTTCAGTTTAAAATAAGGTTAATTATGTATCACTGAATATGTATGATTTTCCAAGATCAGCGGAGATGTTGTTTCACTTGATTATCTACAGTAAAACTCGGTTATAGCGAAGTCCTAGGGACCTGTGAATTTAATTCGCTATATCCGTAATTCGTTATAACCGTATAACGATTTCGTAAAACCTTATAAAGCGAATTCGCAATAAACATGTTTTCCTTCAAGTATTACTACCAAATATGTTAGGGAAGCAAATATTACAAAACATACCTTCGATAACTAAGGTTTTATTGTGAATTGAATTATATATACAATTCCATGAACAAAAATAAGTCAGTTCAATTTATCAAATTTTGAGATCTTTGAAAGTTCATTATAAAAGTTGTAAATTTCATTATATTTAACTTCAATGGGACCCAAAATCAGTTCGCCATATCCGTAAATTCGTTATATAAGATTTCGTTATAACCGTAAAATTTTACAAGGATTTGTTAAGAATTTTGCCGGGGACCCAGAAAAACTTCGTTATATCTGTGAATTCGCTATATCCGCCGTGTTCGTACTAAACGAGTTTACCTGTATTTGTAATAGAAGAATTCGAATTAATTACTAGTATGTTTTTCCCATTTTTATAGTGTACCTTTTTTTGCTTTATACTGTTGTTCAAGCATTCATCAGACTGAAATTTTAAACCATTGATTTTTTTAAGTTTATGTACCCCACGCTTCCACATTGTTTGCTACTCGTAATCAATGGCAATATTATGCATAATAAAACCCCAAATCTCTTTCACCTTTTATCCTGAAAATCGTTGCCATCATCAAGAAATACACTGTAAACCTGTAAATGTCTTTTGAATGCGCGCATCCTAACAGTATGTCCTTATCATCTGAAACAAGATGTGTTTGTGAAACACTATGCGCCCGGCGGCAACAAAAGTTCGAAAAAAGCTATTTTTAGCATAAAGGTCACAAGGGCATTGACCTTGGTATCATTTAAAAGAACTTGATCAGTGGAGTATGCATACCAAATAAGAAGCCTCTATATCTCAATTAATTAAGGTTCAAAAAAGATTTTTTTAACATATAGGTCACAGTCAAGGTCACAAAGTCATTAGCCTTGGTGTCATCTGAAAGAGCTTAATTAGTGGAATACGCATACCAAATATGAAGTCTCTATCTTTATTAGTTCAAAAGTTATGGCAAAGGTTAAAGTTTGAAGACAAAAAAGCTATTTTTAGCATATAGGTCACAATCAAGGTAACAAAGCCATTGACCTTGGTATTATTGGACAGAACTTAATTAGTAGAGTAGGCATACCAAATATGTAGTCTCTATCTTTCATGGTTCAAAAGTAAAATCGAAGGTTAAAGTTTGCAGAAAAAAGCTATTTTAGCATATAGGTCACAGTCAAGGTCACAAGGTCATTGGCCTTGGTGTCATTTGAAAGACCTTTATTAATGGAGTATGCATACCAAATATGAAGTCTCTATCTTTCATGCTACAAAAGTTATGGCGAAGGTTAAAGTTTGCAGACAAACAGACAGACAGACAGGACAAAAACAATATACACCCCGGATCTATCGATCCGGGCGCATAAAAATTAAACATTTTTATAATTCAAAACTGAAATAAATGCAATTTAAAATAATAATGTGTTTTATTTTATTATACAATATACCGATTAATTCAAATTCAAAAGGATCTTACAGTATATGCTCATCGACAAACTATATAGTTCAACTACATGACCATTTAACATTTATTTTTGTGCGGCAAGAATCTGCATTGCCCCGAATATGTGAGTTTTCTCGTGAGTATTATAAAAGTCACGCAGAGTTCCTTCCTCTTTCATTTTCTGCACTCTCTGCACCATGTCTTGAATTTCAGTCTCAGAGCACGTGTCCCAAAATGACATATTCTTCCTCCAATCTTGTTGTAATGGTCCCTCCAAATTATCGTGTCCAATGTCATAATCTGTTGTTAACGTGTTGAGAGCCGCCTTCAGTGTTAATCCAGCCTCGGTCAATATGTCCTTCATCTGCTTATGATAGGGGAATTTCTTGGCGAATTGTTTCAAGGGTCCTGGAACCAAATGACCAAACCAGTGGGCCTCTACTTGCTCAGGGGTCAAGGTGGTAACAGTCAACACACCTCTTGGTTTCAAAACCCGAAAAACTTCTTTCATCGTTTTAGCTGTGTTTGGATACGATTTTCCATCAGGATTTATCTCTAAATAATGTAGTACCTAATAAATCATAGAAGAGGAGTACTTTATACTAATGGAGAATATATCGATGTTTTGAGGATTATTAAGTTTAATATTCATGACTTTTGTGTTACTGAGATAGACGACTACAGTCTTGGAAAAGATTATAAAGAGTGATAACATGTCTCCAAATACGGTATCTGGAAGAATAATATGAAATACCGCAGTACTAGTAGCTTCAATTTCTTTTAAAAGTTGAGCAATTGTTTAGTGTTTTGAATACATAAGGCATCAATTTGAGGTACAAATGCAAGGATGCAAAAAATTATTTTAAGTACCATATTTATCATAACGCTGTCAAAAGAATTATCTTCAAAAGGAATAATCGGAAGCACTCCTGTTTGGAAGCTAAGCTTCGACTTTAGATTTTGGGATTGTAATTTCCCTCTGGCCACGCTAAGCATCCCTTCACTGGCGTCAATAAGAGTCAAGCTGCGGGGTTCCTGGTCCAGGAAATAACTCGCGTAGTTTCCTGTCCCACAGCCAGCCTCCAGAATATCCATGTCCTGTAAATGTGAATACATTCAGCTTTATTACATACTGCATATAATCCATGACATCAAATCAATCCTTATTTGTGTTTTTGAGACATTGAGGCATGCCATTTTTATATGTTCGTTTTGAAGGTAATTATATTAACATTACAAAACATCCAAATCTAGTCTTTATACATAATTATATCTTACATGAATGTTCTTTCCAGTAAAATTCTCCATCAGGGATTTATGGACAAAGGCGTCCGCTGCTCGTCTCCCGTCGTACATCTTACAAACCTCATTGTAATCGGTTATATTACTCATCGTCAAAACTAATGAATGGCTTGTGGACTAATATTCCTACAAAAATTAAAAGAAAGATAAGATTAGTTTAAGGGGACGAAGGATGTATGGTCACGTGACTCAGTTGATTTACGTCATAATCTCTGATAAAATATGTATAAAACGAGATTGAAACCACAGGCCTTGTATAATTTTTTTTGACTGTTTGTTTGCGTTCACCATCTAGTATAAAAATATCTGAAAACATTAAAAATTTCTTGCAAATATTATCAAATTACGGAATAGATTAATCCACTCTGTCGTTTCCCTACACTGCGCGTCCAGCGCGTCGTTGACGTCATAGTGGACCTCTTAGTACAGTAAGATCATACACGGTAAAAACAGGTAGTATAAAATCATAAAAACGGGCCATAATATGTACATGGTGGGGTATTTTGTGAATTTCAGAACGCAACAAATATTTTTACATGGTTGTTGACGGAAAAGTTCTGTGGGTATGTCTTATTTCGCTTATTTCAGAAATGTGTGACGTCATAGTTGGGTTTTCCCGTACTCGAGAAATGTAAACATGACACGTTTTTCTCATGATCATGACTCGTTTAACTTTGCCCCGTGCAATATTGAGCTCAGCTTCACCAATCGATATTTTTACAGTTAATCAATATAATGACGACCTTGAACTTCGACGTAAATTTTCAAATATTGAATGATAGGATTTCTTGCAAATTATTTTTTTTTATGGTTTAAGTTGTCCTAAAAAGTTCGTAAATTTCCGTCTCCTGATGTGGTGTTACAAAAGAATCTGGTTTTTTTCGAATTTTTAACTCTATTCATACTCTAAAATATTTTAAAAGACACATTTCCGCTGGCATATTTTTTATCTATGCTGAAAAATTTCAATTATCGACCGAGTAATGGACCCAGAAACACGGAGAATAAAAACTCCGTTCAGACATTGTGGGGTATGGTATTTGTCACTCAATATCTCAGAAATAAGTCTAGAAACCTATTGATATGTCTGCTTTATAGTATGTGGGACATACTAAATAAGATATATACAAAATATGAAAAAAATTAAATGACAGGTGTTTTTTCAGCCAAAGGTCCTTCATCCCTTTAATTTCCTTAGCTTAAAATTGGTAAGGTTCACATTTTGACTCAAGTTTTGAGGATCGACTTCAAATATGGAATTCTATTCTCTACTGAGAAGTTGATGGCTCGTTTTAATACTCCCCCTCGAGTTGGAGCCATCCACTTATCGATCAAGAATAATTGAATTCTCCTACAATCTACAGGTTCGTTAAAAATGGGTTACTAGTATTCTTTAACCCACCCTTTCATTGATAGTCCTATCCTGTTATCATAGACTTTTAATTTATATATCTAGGCCTATTCAGAATAAGTCAACAAAGAAAGAGAAACGCCTTTTCTTCAGAATATTATATCAGAGATCATTTTGTTACCTTAAAATATATATACTTTCACTTTCCAGCTCATGACCTACTTTTAAAAGCAAGCATCAATCTGTCATTACTTCACCTGCTAAAGATTTTCATTTTACAATGTCTAATCTACATGTACATATTTACCAATTGTTCTCGTTATTTTATCACTGGATTAAAAACAATATTTTAACGAAGCCTGGAGATACCATAGAACTAGATAAATGCCCCAGGGCAGTGCGTATTAGACTGGTATTGCCTGTCTTTACCGTACGCAGGAAAAGACAGGTGATCACCGCCATTAAAGCCAGGGATTCCTGGCTTGAGTGACGCGCCATCTATCGCCGGGATGGGAAATAATCACACAATAAAGCGATCTGCTGACTCAGTAGGTGAGCTTTAAACCGATTTATGTTTCCTGTGGTAATTAAATATGTCAATTCTAATAAACAAAACTAGTTAGCAGAGTTGTTGCAGTTCTATTTTATCCAATTAATGTATGTCATGTAATGTGATAGGGGCTTGCTGATCTGTTATATCACGCCTGAAAATTTAGCGAAGTGAAATGTCATGTACATATAGGCCTAGTATGAAATGTTTAACACTCCTGTGAAACAAAAATCTGAAAAAAGGAATATTTGTATTGTATGTGGAAATATTAGTGATCGTGTTAGATTAATTGAATCCAAAGCAAACACAGATATTGGTCTAAAAGAACTGTTAAAAAATATGGCGGTATAAGTGTTGAAAGCGGAATACTTTGTAGAAATTGTTTTCAAAAATTAATTAACTTGGACAAAAAATGTCGAGAGTTCTATGGTTTGTGTCAGAAAAACTATGTGGCTGTGTATACTAGAGGAAAGAGGGTAGCCTCTTCTCCTGCAAATGAAACAAGAAAAGGAGCGATAGAAAAGACACTCCAGTTAAAGCCAGAAATCGGTTGTTTCAACTTCCGTTTGAGGCTGATGAAAACCCCAATGATTCCTCTTCTGGTAAGTTTGTCTTCCATAGATTAAGATTTAATTAGTGAGAAACGATAAATAGACTGCTTACACAGATTTTTTTTCTCTGTTTTTTTCTACGTGCAGCAAAATACATATTTATGTAAAATTACGTACACTTCAGGTGGTTCATATACAGTCCTATCTGAAAAGTGTTTTACAGATATTCCATCAGCAGGTACTGCACCAACAACAGTCCAGTATGGTAATAAATCAACAACTACTAAACAATGTGAGGACCAGGCACATTCTACGTGTTGTAACAATGAAGATGAATCCTCTTTCAATCTGCATATTTTCAAAGAAATACATTCTTATGCTAAGAGTCCTCTTCAAACAAAAAAGAAGTCCTCGGATCAATGCAGAAAAAAGTCTTTGAATTTAAATTTACAAAGCAATGCTCAAATTCATTCATATGCAAAGCCACAATCTAGTGGAAAAACAGCAGCCAAGAAGACAACGAAATCAAAAAACAAGGCACAAAAATATAATAGACTATGTTCAGACGTAAGCAGTCTCATGAAATCATACAGTCCATTACACCAAGGAAAACTACAAGAAAAAGACAGAGAAATCCTGTTTAGGTCATGTCTCTATGAAACTACAAACAATCTTGTTTCAAAAATCCTTTCTATTGAATACTTGAGGAAGAATGTAGTACATCATTTATCTCAAGAAATCAGCGAAACCGCAAAGCATATGAATAGAAGAAAACATTTTTATGTCAGCAAATTAATGGAGAAAAATTTTGAAGACCTGAAAGATATAAATTGGTTTTCGATTGTGGAGGAGTTATTAACATTCTTCCCAGATCTGTTTGTATGTCTTCTGTCCATCTTACTAGAGCCACACCAAATGTCTTCTTATATGCAAATAGAGAGAGTTGTTCCAAGACTTGGAATGGTTTATGGAGTTCTTATGCAAGGACGAAACAAAGAACTAAGCCTCGTTCAAAGAATGATGTCTCTCCTGCTGTTTGACAATATTTCTGATCAAAAGGTAATGTCTTAAAGTATATGAATTTTAGATAATTTTTCCTAATTCAATTACACACAATATTATATTTTTAATCTGATATATTTCCACCAGGTTTTTGATAGACTACGTCTGTATTGGATACGAGAGAAGCTTGAAAGTAATAGAAAACTTTGGAGGAAAGTATAAAGAGCAACTAATTGAAAAAATTCAGAACAAGAAAACCATCCGCATCGTGGGCGACAACATCTACTGGACAGTTGGTGTACATGATCAAAGACAAGACAACAGAGGCCATATGCAGCATGCCTTTGGATCTGCTGCAATTGTCCAGAATATCTCATTTGATCATCTTTCAAACACATACCCACAGCGAGATTTTTGTTCCACACCAGTTCAAGCATTTTTACCATCTCCTGAAGATAACGAAGTTTTAACCAGGGACTATACGATCATCTCGGCCAGGGTCATGTTAAAACACTTGCCATATTTTCGCCAGTTTCGAGATATTGTTCCTACTTATATTAGTCAACCAACCTACCCTGAGCTTCAGCAGAAGTCTAAAGTCACCCCACTTCCAGTGCTTTACAAAAATGAACAGTTATAAAGATGTTGTGGATATATTAGAATTTTATGAAGATCTTGTTCTGGACGTTTGTCGAAAATGCAACAAAGATGAGAATGATTTTTTCATTCATGTAGGAGGAGATCAATTGACAAGAGAACGGTTTTCTGGGGCAAAGGCCATGAGGGCTCATGAAGATGAGCGGAAAGATCGTTTTGAGAACCTAAGTCCCATAACATTTGAACTATTCCACATGCAAATGAATTTCCTGAAAATGGCATTCAAAATTTTATACAAAGATAACAGTGTTGGTGACAGAGGAACATTAAGTCATTTGAAAATTATTATTTCCAGAACAAACGTAAATGAAAATATCAACACCCACTATAATGCAGACAAGGACTTTTTTGTCTCTGTTGTTGATATGTATATTGTAGATTGTGTTCTCGAGTATTTTGGAATGCCAGATGTCAATTCCGCTCCTTCTAAACACATTCCACTGAATTTGCTGACGACGAAATGAAAAGGTGTTGGTTTTTTAATGAAGTTGGAACAATGCTTAAGAACGAAACTAAGACAATGAATATGGGTGAACAGGAAGTTGAAGGTATATATATTTTTATTTACACCAAATATCAATATAAATATCATGAACTCATAATAATTTTTTTAAAAATATTAGGAAAAAAAAAAGTCACTCACATTTAAAATTTATCTTTTTTTAGTGGAAGGAGAAGTGCAGATGATTCACATCAAGTTAGCAAATGGTAAAGAAACATAGTTATCGGTGTTTAAACGAAAACCCCCTGATAAACCCAAAATCGACAAAGTACAAAATTATTCCCGACGAGTCTTAGAACTTGGATTAGTCTTTAAAGATTGGCTTTATTTCTGTAAAATGCCGAATAGAGATCGGGGTCTCTGTCTTCTAAGAAATATCATGCTCATATTTAAAAGTAACAACAATCTATCAAAATATGCATATGAAATCATGAGGTTACTTGTACATCAAACGTGTATCCTGTCTGAAAAAGCTGCAAACGAAGAATTTTACGGTTTATTTGTCAATACATCAGGACAAGTAAACGGACATATTCCCGCAGACAGGAGGATGGAATACTTAGTTAAACAAATAAAAGAACATATCAAGCATATGTTCTCCAACAAAACAGAAAGAAATGTTAGGAACAGGTACAATGAAGCGCATTGAAGTGGTAAAATTTTCCGTTCGAATGGAACGTTTTGAGCTATATTTAGAGCGTTTATTGTCATCTTTTGACACGCCCATTTCTTTAGAAATTGATAAAACGGTCAAGTTGTTTCTTCAAATACCTGTAGAACAGGTTTTCCATAAATATAATAGCCAATCAAATTGAGGATCTAAATAAACACCGAGTAAACACGTGTTCGACCAAAACATGTGTTGTGGTAACTTCAATAGACATGCTAAGTTCAAAAATATGTACATATTCGTTGCATTTTGTGTTTAACAGAAGCGGAGAGTATCTAACTCCCTCTTCTATTTTTTTTTAAAGCTCCATTTCAATGTAACTCATGATGCTTGTCGCGAAGAATGGGATGTCCTAAAACTACGACGAATATTACTTTCTCGTTTCTAAAAATATGGGCGTGTCATTATGTTATAATTGACCTTCAAAACATGACTCAGAACTTTTCATCCAAACGGAGAATTTTACCACTTCAATGCGCTTCATTGTATAGTGCCATATCAAGCATCAGAGAAATTGCTGAGCATTATGATGAAATCTCAGGTGTTGTCGAAATATCAAAACGACATTCCGACAAATCAGCTGTTGGTGACGAACTGGCAATTCTAAACGAACTGAGAGAGGTTAGACCTTTTTTCGTTTGAAGAAGGGCGCCAACACGAACAATTCTCAGATATCCAGGCTTCATCGTCTAAAAATATTAATGTGACCAACTACCACCGTTGGATAGAAAATAAAAAGCTCCAGTTTTCCGTTGAATATGGAAATTATTTAGATTTCACTTACGTTCTGTATGATTTCATATATGTTGCTCAAAAAATGAGGTTGCAAGTGACTAAACTTCTGCTTTAAACAATCTTCATTTACAAAATCTTCAATTGAATTGACACATGACCTGTTAACAAGGATTTAGAGAGACCAGTAAATACATCTGGGTTTGGAATATCCAATTGACTGCTTTCAGTATCAAAATACGAACTTAGAACTTCGACAAGTAATGCAGAATTTTTAGTTTTGCGACTTGATGCTGTCGACTCCATTGCTACGTCATTTTCTATTTTATCAGCAATGGCGACAATACATTTGTCACATTGGCATTTTAGCTCACAAACATCGCAACATGTATGCGGTGTCATATTTTGTTCATAAGAAAATCCAAAGTGGTCAGTAATAAATTTTCGCCTGCATGTTTTTAGCGCGCAAAACAGTTTGACTTCTTCTTTCATGTTTTTGACGTTGCTTCCTATGTCATTTGCGTTATAAAACAGAGTTGCGATGCACTGGGCTCCATCTCTCCCACCTCTTCCTATCTCCTGCAAGTACGCTGTATAATCAAGAATCATAGTGATTAACATGATTAATAAGAAATTGTCAATCTAGTTACTTATCTGTTATATATTTGTCTGTTCATGTAGTTGAATAATGTACAATTATGTTTTTCAGATAAACATACTTTCCAGTGATGATGGGGGGCCAAAATGTATGATTCGCCGAATATTTGGTGCATCTGTTCCCATGATGTATGCCTCTGTAGCATATAGAAGTTTCAGTTGGCTAGAGGGGTCACACATTTTGTGAACTGTCTTCTCCTTCATCTTCAAATAATTGGGGAAAATATGAATATTTAATTGCTAAACTGAATTTTTTAAATATGTATGTTCATTTTGATGTGAATTAAAATAAAAACTAGTTCTAAAATACCTTAGTGGTGCTTGGTGCATGATATTGTGAAACTGCATTCATCACTTGCGAAACGTCTTCAAGGGATAGTTTCATTGCCTCCCTTCTTACTAGGTCAAAGCCCATGGCACAGTATTTAAGCTTACTGTAAACAATTGTTCTGTCAAAGTTTTGAAATTGTAGACAGAGCTCAGAAATCACTGGTTTCAAAGATGTTTCAAAAGATTTTTCTGCTGTGTAATGTCCACCTGTTGATGCACACCTTTTGGAGACATTTAGTTTTATGTTGGCGCGAATAGTATTACTTGATATTGTGTGGAAATTTTTGGACATGCATAAATTCTCTGCAATTTCTTTTTGCATTTTAATCGTTGCAGTGGCCGTCAGGGCTACGAATTTAGCATTTGGAAAGAGGGACCTAAACTTTGAAATTTGTGAAAATTGTGGTCGAAAATCGTGCCCCCAGCTCACAACACAATGAGCCTCGTCAACTACAATGCTATATATCTTTGTATTTATTTCGGAGAAATTTACAAATTGTTTTTTCCATTATAAATTCTGGGTGTCCAATGATGTAAACAGCATTTCCATCCAAAAATCTTTTAACTCTCTCGTTTTCAGAATCTGGGCTTGATTCTAAAATAAAAATGAATATTTGGTAATTATTTTTTAACGAGTCTCATAGAGAGAGAGAGAGAGAGAGAGAGAGAGAGAGAGAGATGACCGAGAGATGACCGTACCTTTCTTCTCAAGATCCTTTATTAATTTCCCATCTATTGTTACAGCCCTGTCTCCTAATTTTGCGGATTGTTCCTCTATGATGGAATTCAGCGCATGGTGAAACAATTACAATCTTTGTATCAAATATTTTGGGCAGCACCTCGTAAATCAAACTTTTTCCGTTGCCCGTCGGTAAAACAACCACGGTATTGTTATTCAAAGCACTTTTAATACTTCTTCCCTGCAAAGGCTTTCGAAAATTTAATGTTGAATATCTTTCACAATTAATTTCTGCCAATGCAATTTTCGTACGCAAAGAAAACTCGAGGTAACGATAATCAGCCATAATATACATATAGCACTCTACGATCTGTTTTGGTTTCCCCGAGGTATTTAAATTCTACGTCAGCGAGAGTTTTTATCAGCCAATGAGCGCGGCCGGTAGAGGGCATTACTGATCACCTGTCAGGCGCGGATCCAGGATTTGGAGTTAGAGGGGGCGCCAAAATTAGGCAAGGGGTCTGGGGGCCGCCTTGAGGCCCCCAGTGGGTCCAGGGCAAAGCCCTGGTGGGGGCCCAGGGGGCGAAGCCCCCGGAAGCTCCTGGATTCTAGAGATTTTGAAGGGTAAAAATGAGGTCTACCAAAGCCCTGGTGGGGGTCCAGGGGGCGAAGCCCCCGGAAGCTCCTGGATTCTAGAGATTTTGAAGGGTGAAAATGAGGTCTACCAAGTAGACATATTTGAATTACGCTAACTTTGACAATTTTAGGGGGGGCGCGCGCCGGGTGCGCCCCCCCCTTAAATCCGCCACTGCCTGTTTGTATATCGGATATCAGACAGGCATGCGTATTCGTAATCGTCAATCTGATTAAAATCAGATCCTTTGATCCGCTCACATAGATCGCTACACAAGGATCTGAAGAAACCCCACTCAGGGTCATCTCCTGGTGACCTTTGAATTATCCAATCAAATGTTTACTTTGGAGAATTGGAAAGTATCTCGGGATTCAGTTACAGAGGGAAAAGGCCCGATGTTACAAGAATGGAAAAATCGTGACCTAGTTTCTGTAGCCTGTCAAGAGAAGGATCACGGTCTTTTCTGTACAGTAATATAATAAGTACTTGCTTTTGTCTTGTTTTTACCTCTTTCTTTTGTACGAAACGACAAGATCTTCTCCGCAACTACTTTCACTTCTAATTTCGTCTTCCCGAATGTCGCTTAAGTATGACCTCTCTGATTGGTCAAAATTTTCATGAATATTTTTATTAGAAAGGTCACCAGGAGATGACCCTGAATGAGGTTTCTTCAGATTTTTGTAGGCCTTTCAACTGCCGCTAGGGGTCGGTGTTATGAAGGATAACTCACTGCTGAAACTTGTTTAGAGCAGGCTCGGGGTATCTTACTGTTTACATGCAAGGCAGTTTTTAGCATTTCCCAAGTGTTTCTTTGCTCTCAGTAGAATCCAGTGGTTTTAAAATTTAGCACCAATGTTAAACTTATTTACTGTATAGTTGCGGACACCGGTTTACTGCATATAATTAAAAGTTTTAATTAAAATAAAAAGTGAAATCTACCCTCCTTCTCAGTTCTAACCTAATTAAATTTTTATACTCGGTCGTTCCCCTTCGTGCTTAGTAACACAAATAAGATGATCAATTGTTGCATTTACTTGTAAAAATATATATATTTACACAGGAAGCGAAAAAGCGCGAACACAAAAACATGACATTAAATTTTCTTCTTCAAAATAATCGTCAAAGAGAGTTAAAACTATTGAATATAGTCTGTTCCCCATTCATTTGACCCTGTTATTTCAGGTAGAGTGAAGGCATTCTCTTTCTCTTGGTCAAAACATTTTGTGTACCCAACAATGTAAGGAACCCTTTTGTGTATATAACAATGCCAATGCTGAAGCAGCCTATATGTCATTCCTATAAATGATAACTCAAAAATCGGCACTAAGTTGGTCATTTTTCACACCTGAGTTACCTGTCCTTAAACACAAGATCGGAAAAGTCAATTATAAATGATTAAACCTTTTAATGATTAATTAAAAGTATGCATAAGTTATTATCTTTTTTGATAATTTCATGTACCTATAAATCTATCTATACAATGTTTTTTACCATATGTGCAACTTGAAAAATTAGTTGAAAGGCCTAATTTTTGATGTAGCTATCTATGTGAGCGGATCAAAGGATCTGATGATTTTAATCAGATTGTCGTAATCGTACACTGGACATCGAGTATTTTCAGCCTTAAACCAACTGACCCTCACTAGTGCAATATTCTGTTGATCTAAGACATTTCGGTCAATTCAATGGTCGTCTCTCTTCACTCTATTTTCTTTTGCAAATCTTAATGGAATACTTACGTGACTTACACCAACTCCAGCTTATTTTGTCCTCCCAACACGAAAAATAAAGACGTATTTTCTCTACGGTTGATATTCACTGTATATACATGTAATTGTAGAGACCTCGTTTGCATTGTAACATAATATGCAACTTATTGCTGCATAACATTTATCCTCTCACTGTCAATGGTCCCGAAATGTCGACTCGGGACGTCTAGTAGCTGCAGAAACTTTAGAGTGTCATGATTTAATAATTTGGTTTATAGTCAAAGATTATACATAAAACCAGTTTCTGCAGATAGAACCCTGTCATATATGAATAATGAATAATATTTTGACTAAACCAATTAATTATTGGGCAATCAATTAATATCATTTTGAGAACAGAGAGCTCACGGTGAGTGAGTGTGGTCAACATTGAATTTACTTCTCACAGGCACCAAACCCACCTTTGGCGTTTCCAGGGGTCCGGGTTTTCTTTTGTTCTTTTTTTTCACTTTTCATTAATTTAAAGAATTAATGAGAACAACAATCATAGGCCGTTATCTTTACATTTTCACCATGATGAAATTTATGAAGATAAGGAACACTGTTCAAGCTCAAAAGTCCATTAAACAGTACAAAATAGAAGCAGAGCAAACACGGACCTCCAAAACATCAGAGGAGGGATTAGATGCGATGGAGGAGTGAATTAACATACCGGTAACACATGCCGTGTGCTCCTTGTCATGATCGGGAAATAACGGAAAACCCGTGAATAATTCAGTGTGTATATAATTGTTTAACAATTAATATGAAAAACGAGCATTACGTACAATTAGTATATGATAAAATTATTTTTATAGAATCTCTCACAAAGTCAGAATCATTAATTCACTTGTCGTGTAGGGCCCATGGTTTGTGAGGATGATTGAACCGAGGCAAATAAAATGTCAAGGAGTGATTTTGTGTACTTTATTTTACTTTCATGTTTCAGCATCTGTGTGGTATTTATCAAATTTGACGTCTCTCTCCCCTTCGTCCCACAGTATCAATGACAATATTGTGAGTTATATGTTTAGAGTAGAGATAAAAGAGAATTCTGTGGAAATTTATGTCAACCATTCTTTCTTTTGATGTTACATTTGAGTTCTGTATTCTTTCATTGGTTATTTTTATAAATGTGGGAGGAGTTTAGGGAAAAGAGCGACGTGATGTGTGTTTCAGAGTTAAGTCTTAGTTTTAGAGTCTTAGCGATTAAATGTAACTTTTGGAATTCCATGAATGAAGACTTAAAACGCAATATGTTGTGACGAGTGATATTTTCAAGGCATAAATACCCATCGTTACAAACAGTAGACGTTGAATGTAAAATGTGAAGATAATTAACATTGATCTATCTCATAAATCCAGTGAACAAAATGAATAATGAGCAGGGAAAATATAAGACCACAAAGACACAGCAGCTCATGAGTTGTTGGATCAGGTGCCTATAGTAGTAAGCATCCCCTGTGGATTGGTCCTAAATGTGTATATTGAACACGTATACGAAGTTCTTCTTGATTAGAGTTAGTGTTAAAGCAATGACCTGACAAACAGTATCATATATGTAAGACTAAATCGGCAAAATGATAAGTTGTAGAGCACTTGTGAACATTCTGATTATGTCAACCGTACATGTACATTTTGCAAAAAGGTTATCCTTGTATCATCGATATCCACTTATCTGACAGTAGATTGCCTCGGTTTGAAAATTATTCTAACACAGAGTATGTTCTTGTGTATATCGAATCAATTTGGAGACAAAAAAATATGACTGAAAGGAACTATCGTTAGTTGATCATAAAACCGCTGTAACGACGAAAAGTGACCCCCGTAGAATATTGACCGGGGGTCAATTTTCTACGTAGATATTTGACCCCCTGGTCAATTCTCTACGAAGAAAAACGACCCACTTTTCTGTAGAAATTATGGCCTTGGGGTCATTTTTCTCCGTGTGCATTGTAGAAAAATGACCGCGTAGAATAATGACCCCTTGTCATATTTTGATGCAAAAAACGTTCGTTTTGGTAGGAATATTCTTGTTAATAGCTCAAAACCTTTAAAATGTCATTTGTCGTTTGCTAGTGTCATCAAAACCTTTCAAAAATGGGGGTTGTAGCATAAAACATGATTAACTAAAAGAGAAGGGCTTGTCTTTCCAAATATTGGCACATGTAGTATCGTTTTCCCCGTTCTACATGTACTTAGTACATATGATGATTTTAGGAGTGTTTTCACCAACAGAAAAACAAAAACAAATGTTGGATGATGAAAAAGTTGTTACTTTACATGTTATTCTTAAGCCCCGTTAACGAAGTTTCGGGGGTACATTGTATATATTTGGGAGTTGAACTATGTTCAATCTCCCATGGTCATCACGCATTTAACATGCGCAGTAATTTGTGTTGATTATATAGAGCCGAAAGCGAGGCTATTGTGTCGACCGATTAACTCCGATGACATTCAACAGAAAACGTGCATAAACATCCGCCACAAATAGTTCATGTCATTTTCTCCTGAATTGATCTAATTTTCATAATTTGAAATTTAAGTAAATGTAATAATAAAGTAATCTTACTTATTACAATATTAGATTTCGTTCAGAGTAAAACTAAATTATAAAGAACCTCAAAAGTTTTTCGTAATGGAACTCATTTTTAGTGTAGCGTCATACACTGAAAGAGATACGAACGGCAACTCTACATACTGACGGCAAGCGATAAATCTAGTCTTCCCGACGCCCGACTGTCCCGGATTTTTAGCAATTTCTTTTTTACCGGTGCACAGAATTTATTCAAACTTTTCATGAACATTTTCTTGGTTTAAATGAATTCATTAATGCATAAAAACTTTAGGAAACATGCGTATTTATTACTAAATCAGCAGTATCACCTGCCAAAAGCGGTAAATCTAATACTCTATCATAAATGTTAAAAACAAAAACGGACACCGATGTTTTCGTAAAATTGCGATTGATAACAACAAAATGAAGTATATTTTTTTTTAATAAAAGGAAAACCTCATTTACATACGAGATAATTTGTACGCACACAAACTCTCACATACCACTGTTTTTATGTTTGATAATTAAATATTTGTTTTTAACTTGGTATTGCTTTTTTCTTCACAATATTAAAAAAGATTACGTTCTGACGTACTCCATGTATAATGTTCGTGTAATTGAAATACATTTATATTCACAGAGAAGTTCTATATAACAAACCTGTTAGCTCTTAAAAGGATGCTGTGTTAAAATCCACATTTTATCAACATTTATATTATTCCTGCGAAACTGAAATTTTCATAACACATGGGTAAAGGTGCCAAGGAAAATATATTACAAATTTGAAGACTGTGAGCAGTGAATTATATAAATGATCAACCGCCTCTAATATGAATATAATCGCAGTGTCCATGTTTTGCAATGGGAAACCCAAAATATGTGTAGGATGAAAAAGTAATAGAAGGTGCACAACGGCAATATGTAATAAAGATTCTATGAAAATTTCGTTAAGTGGTGTAAGAGGAGTTGCGGGTAAGAGATGGGTATACCTAAAGCGTAACAAACGAAGGACAGAAATCCCGATTTATAAATACTCTCCCGCTTTTCAAGCAGGGGGTATAAAAAAAAAGACTAATGTGGGCAGGCAAGCATTATGGCCCATGCATTTTTTGCTATTCAATGTCTCTGAATGTCTCTCTCAAGATTGTTGCAACTCAAAAAATCTTTTACACCATGTTCAACTCCCATGACTTTCAGTACTTTGATTTTTACCTGTCCGTCTGTCTGTTTGTATATTTGTCCGCAAAAACTTGAATCTTACCAATAACTTTATACTGGGTGGGACTATGGCTTTCATATTTCACTTGTGTATTTTTGTGACAAGACCTTTTTTGTGAACAACCAATTTCGACTTTTTAACATTGACCTTGGAGTTTGACGCACTTTTACACAAAAATTCTACACTTTTACTTTGGCATTAGCTTTTGGGCGGTACATATATGTGCTATGACTTTATATCAAAGTAATGGCATGACTAAGAGTTCATCAATTTGCAAGGGTTGTGTTTATAAAACCTCAGTAGAAAGTGGATGTAACAGCAACAGTTGGTCAGGTGTCTGTGGGCTAAAAAGTGTTGAAAAGGGAAGTTTGTTTGAATTTATAGATATCTCTAAATGTTGAAAGAAGGATGTGGATATAACGAACAGTATTCAATCTCAAAGTCTATAAAACAATACAAAATAGGAGCAGAGCAAACACGGACATCCGAAACAACAGAGGTGGGATCAGGTGCCATGGAGGAGTGAGCGTCCCCTGCCGACCGGTCACACCCTCCGTGTTCTCCTAGTCATGATCGGGAAATAACGGAAAAATCCGTCGTCAATTCAGTGTATAATAATGGACTAACAATTAGTATGAAAAACGTCCGTCAGCATTTGACTCAATGATGAATTGTATTTGCTGACAAGGTCATTGTATCGAACATAGAACTTACATAATAATGACTTTAAACGAGACTGCTGATATTCTTGTTTCATCAACTTGCTTGTCAATAATTAACCTCGTTTAAGAAATTGTTCATACGTAGAGCATGCTCTTGCGTATCGAATCAACTGAGGTATATATACTCCGTATGCAGGTGATGAAGGTAAATTGCTGCATAAGTAAGGGAAGATGACAATAGAAAACAAAGTCATCACGTTTATCAAAGAACTTGGTTGTTAGATTACCGTTAACGTCTTTTTCAAGTAAAATATCCAATTAGGAAACAGATGTGTCAGACTCTGTGGTATCTTTTATCTCAATCAATCTCACCAGGATGTATCGTATCGACGTGGGAATGGAAATTACTATTGTTAATTGACAATACGTCGTCGATATATCTAAATTTCGAAATGAAGGCCACAGCAAGTGTTTTCCCATTTTCAAGTACAAGATTTTGGATAAAGTCTGCTTCATATGAATACAAAAATAGGTCTGCTAATAACGGAGCACAATGGTACCCATGGGAATTCCAATAGATTGTTGGAAGACCTCTTCTCTAAAAACCACATAGATATTGAATATTCAAAACTGACATATGATTTTGAAGAATTTCTTCTTTAGAACTATTATTCACTCAGATGTAATTTTTGCCAGTTTTGGAGGAATTTTTAATATCATTAGAAGAACGTTTCGATGTGTATAGTATTTCCTGTATATTGAAACAGAAAAAAATCCACAGTGTATATACAGGAAAAAGTATAGAACTTTAGATAAGGTACATGTAGATAAAAAGTATGTATTTTAAAGCACAATGCATACAGATGTATATGTAAGTTATATCTGATATGTAAGTTTAAATGTAAGTTTAAAGGTAAGAGCTAAGTGAATTGAATTTATAGTTAAATATTTACATTTCCAATGTCTTTGTCCGAGATAAAATTACCAATTGTAAATGTAATTTATTTCTTCATGAATGTCTTGGCGCGGTTCCAAAAAAAAAAACCACGTGCAGGGCGGGACAACACCTAGAGAGAAGCAGGCTTGGAGCCCGTGGATTGGCGGAATCAAAGCATGTAAATATAAGGAATAACTGTCAGATTTTTCGAATTCATGAAGATGATCAATGGATTGGCTTGTGTGATAATTTTATGCATAAACGCCTTCGGCGTTTATGCAAATTATCACACAAGCCAATCCATTGATCACTTCATGAATTCGAAAAATAAGACAGTTATTCCTTAAATAACGTGGCTTTTCTTCCTTCTGTGCTTTGTTTTTGGGTTTGTAAAAATTTTCAAAGTTTATAGTTATCAGAAACATATCAAGGAATAAAACATTTGAATGATAAAAAAAAACACCCAAAATATTATCATAAATTTATGCTCCTCAATGAATAAATATTCATTGGGATTCTGAAAGCCAAAAATATATCCATACCAGATACATTGATTGTGATGCTACTATTAAGATATGCAATTGAATAATGTTGGAAAGGATTAAAGTACATAAATAATTCCCCTGCTTGCATTTGAAAGTATGAAAAATATCAGGAGACACATATACAAGGTTGTATTGTATAAAAAACTAGGGGGTCAAATTTCTGTGGGGGTCATTTTTCAACGTGTGTGGAGTCGTAGAATTAATGGTCTGGAATGTTTTTCTACGGTCGAAAAGTGACCCTACTTGTCGTAGAATATTGACCCGGGGTCATTTTTCTACGTAGAAAAATGACCCCCTGGTCAATATTCTACGGGGGTCATTTTTCGTCGTTACACCGCCCATAAAACTAAATATCTAATTGAAAACCACTGCCAGAGTTTATTTTCTTCTCCTGTAGAAATTTTTTTAACAAGTTCTGCTATAAGATAATATTTTTAAAAGGCTAAAAATTAATTTTGAATATAATTCAATATTTAAAATTTTGAAGTCACTTATTGCATAACTTAAAAATTATAATTCTACTTTATCCTCCTCCCCCAAACAAGATTTTAAACCATAGGTATAAAAATTGTTCACTAATAATGTGTTATCTAGGATGCGTCCCTGCTTATATAAGAAATTCGGCAATATTAAAGTATCTCACATCTATCTATAGGAATTTTATTACCTTCATCAGTAATTCTTTCCGATTGAGCTTTTGTCGATTGAGCTTTTGACAAAAAGACATAAAATGATAATTACCCCTGACAACTGGACTGCAGACTGAAAAATGTGATTATAGAGATCACAAACATCCTAAACGAAAACATTCACAACACAATCACTAAACAAAGTAAGGAACAGAAGTCATTATGGTGAGTTAATTACTTAGATATTGTGATGAAATTTAAAGAATGGTTAGTATCTTTCTACAAAAAATATTTAGAAAAAAAAAAAAAAAAAAAAAAAAAAAAGTTAGTGGCTACGGTTCAGATTTAAAGGGAATACCAGTATTATTTTCAATAAATTTAAATGGTTTGTTGAATTTTCAAAAATTACCATGTGAATATCATCTATTGCTAAAGTATAGCGGTTCTTTCTCTCTTTTCTTCAATAGTATGGGCAGTTGAATGAAACACTTAAGAAATTTATCATTGAAAGATTTGGTGAAAATAGATGGACGGTGATTGCGTGAGTTCATTATTTTATATAAGCTTATATTTCATAAAGAAATAACTTTTTATATAAAGCGGTAGAAATGTTAACGAAATTGAAAATGTAATTATCAAACTGATCAACTCGATCTCCGGCGTCTCATCTTTTTAAAGAGCAAAGTTAAATTCTGGAAGAACGTCAAAGTGATTTTTAATTTGCCATAATATATATATATATATATATATATATATATATATATATATATATATATATATATATATATATATATATATATATATATATATATATATATTATATAAAAAATTATGTAACCTTTCTTTTCGGTATTTTTTTTAACACAACCCTTCTTCCTAAGATAAATATGGATGACATATTTCCTACCAATTGATGCAAAAACTATCATCATGGTGATTACCAACAGTATTTAAGCTCCAACTAATTCAATGACTTGCAACAATGGCCAGATTTTAATGATGGCTTGATTGTAGAAAACAGAAAGATGTGAAGGAGACATTCACCACAGAGGACAAATACGATGACAATCTCACTCAGAGAATCATCGAAGCCGCCATCAAAGAACTGGGTAGGAAAATAAAACTTGAATTGAGATAAGGCTATCATAACATGAAAATTGATATTAAAAAAAAATCAAGCATAAAATAATGTGAACTGGTCATACATTCATGAAGATTTGAAGTGGTAAAGCAACCTAGCATGTTCTATATCTATTGTTTCTTAAATTAAGAGTGCACGTTGGAAAAGCAATGCGTTATGTCTTGGAATAATGCAACCGTGAGTGCGTGACCACTATTATTGTAAGAAAAAACTATAGAAATCAACTACCAAGATCAAAATAATATGATAATTAAAAAAGTGGATGGCCGATAGACTTTTACTCACGTGAGTTATGTTTTAAATGGTTGGTCATTTTCAGTACGAACACATTTCGTGAAACATGACTTGTTATTTAACTCTAGATTTACAAAAGGATTCGTTTCTGGAAATGTTTGGCGCTTTTCTATTTGAACATCTTCGTCGCTATGGCTACGAAGAACTTATCCGAAACCTGGCCAACAATGTCCTGGAATTCCTACAGAATATGGATTACGTGCAGTCTTACCTCAAAGAAGAGTATCAAGATTACGTCATGCCTCATTTCCGGTGTGACGACGACTCGGTATCAGATAGAATGATACTCCATTACTTTTCATACAGACCAGGATATCGACAAATTGTAACTGGTATGAAATATGATTTCTTTTTAAACTTTTATAAAACATTCGTTAATTGAAGTAGAAGTGTCGGTGGACAGAAGATGCTTAATCCTCCGTGGCACCTGATCCCAAGTTTTTAGACATTGATTATTGTTCTTTATCTTCGCACTTCATTCAATCTTATTGATAATAATCAAATAATAAATCAAAATAAATTTATTTAATCAGGATTTATCAGAGAAGCTGCGAAGTCTTTGTACAAAATGGAACTCCACATAGACATACTTTCTACAACTGAAGAAACTGTATCTTCGAATCAACATGGAGTCAGAGAGCACGTGACTTTCAGTATCGTTGCAAAGCAGATACTGGATAAAGTGAATGACCCTCCGCCGACTTTCATCGCTCAAACTAAGAAGCATGGCGAGCAACAAATACTTCAAGGGGTAAACTTTATTTTAGATTAGAATATTTACTAGTTTATATAAAGAATGTTGCATCTTTATTATATCCAATACGTTGCACATGAAACCGACAATAAAATATTTTGGGATTGGGTTGTAGGATGTTGAAGCTGTTAAAAAGAAATTAGAAGAAATAAAGAAAGAATTTGGAGAAGAAGCATTGCCCGTCGCAAAATACAAAAGTAGTAGAGCAAAATGGCGGGCAATAGCCAGAATAAGTTTACTGAGCCGTGGATTTGTGCCAAACTATCCAGAGGAAATCCCGATAAACCCACGCATGTTTATCGAGGTTTTTCCATACCACGTGATTTTTAATACCAGTATGAAGGTTCATCAGTCGGGAATAAGTATTCAACAGTTGATGCCAAGTATCCGGATTCGCTCCTCGGAAATGAAGGACTACTTCCTATTGCGATACCCGCGGTGTACGGATCTGACTTATGATAACATTCAACGGTTCATAAGGTCACCGTTCATTCTGGAATTACGCCGAGAAAGGATGCAAAAGACTTGGACAAAGCGACCTCCTCTGTTAATAAAAGGTACAAATACATGTTTGTTAAACGTCCCCTTCGCAAATTAATTTATTTAATTGAGACACCGCGACTCGACGGTATACGGCTGCTAATGTAGACCTGTACACTGCACTCGCGGCCTTTGAGACATCACCGATTGAGAGACTGGACCTAATCTATACGAACCAGGAGCATTGGTTTCCACTTACCGTAGTGGGATTCAAACCCGCGACGAAAGGTTCAATCCTTACTCCGTGACAGCATATTGCAAACGCTCTAACCACTGCGTCAAGTGGTAGAGTACAAATTAAGGTTTTAAACTCGGTATTTATAGCTTAACATGGGAAATTAAAGTTTAATTTTTAAAAAAATATTACCTTTTTTCATGCGATATTGCATTCACTAATTAGGAATTTAAATTAATTATATTCGGATATTAAAATGCCATAAGAAATTATATCACTTATTTGAATTGGTGAAATAATATGAATCGGTATTTACTGTCATTTTGTGATATGATCTACCAAAAATATTTTCCAGTCCGAAACAGATTTTTTTTTTTTTTGGAAAAGGTGGTACCACTTAATGGCAGTAAAAACCAAACTGGCGCATCGTGTTTCACTTCTGATCAAGCTCCGGTGGCATAAAACGCAAGAAAAGCTCATCATTGATAAATGTCTCACTTTTTCACTAATTATTCCTTTTATAAAAGCGAGACTTAGATCAGAAGTGAGCTCATCTAAGTTTTATGGCCCCGGGTGCCATCAACGGTTAAATAATTGATGATTCCAAATCTTACAATCATGTATCAAGTCACCTCCCAGTCAATAGAAGCAAATCAAGACTCTTACAGAAACATTGCAGAGGCGAAAAAATGGTTATCAAACCTTGTTTTCCTTACCTTAACCATAATTCTTTCCATGCCAGATGACACACAAGGTCTGAACACTTCTCTTCCACTGTAGTCGGCCTGAGGCTGCACATCGTGCCTTGTTCCAAGATTTCCTGCCTGCATTTCGCTCCACCATCAATCGGCATTGTTTCTTGGGGCGTCCTCGCCTCCTTCGCTTCTCAGAAGTCCACCCGAAGGCCGAAACACAACCATCTGTCGATACATTCGCAGCTCATGGTTCAATTCCATTTCTTCCTCCTCTTCTCGCCACTAATATTTTCTGCTCCTGTCATTTCAAGAACCGGAGAGTGGGATATGCCGCTGTAATCTACACCTTCTTCTGAGGCACTAGTCTGAAAGATGTGATTCTTTTGCTAAGTCTTGGTAAGCTTCCAAGTTTCACATCTGTATTACAATAAGGAGAGGACCGGGCTCTTGAAGAGTGAGATTTGTCTTTCTACTTGCGTCTGTGGTTTTCCATCTGTAGACTAAAAGATGCATCGGCCAGCGCTTTCTTCTTTCGGATATCAGCACGAGTCGAAAACTTTCTTAAAGTCCATAAAATAGATGTACAAGGTAGCATTCGATTCGTTGACTTGCTTCATTATGTTACTGAGGATGCAGATCTGATTGACAGCCCTTCTTCCTCTCCGGAACTCTGCATGTACTTTCCTAAGGGTGTGGTCAACTCCAAACTATAGTTAATGAGGACTAAATGCTTCCCTGGATAGGGTCAGCAATGTTGTACCCTCCAGTTTTGCAGTCTTGTAAGTTGCCTTTCTCGGGAATTGTACAAATCAGTCCTTTGGTCAATTCTTCGGACACTCTCTCCTCTTTTCTTATCAGGTCAAAAGTGTGCTTCAGTTCCTGGCTGGTCAGGTCCAGGTCCATCTTTATCATTTCCACTGTTATTTCATCTGCTTCTAGGAGCCTTCCAATTCCGAAGAGTCTTTGGTGTAGCCTTTATTTTCTTTTTTCTTTTTTTTTGTGGTTCACGTGTGGCTCTACATAGATGTCTAGCTTTTTCCTCTCCCCATATCTATCTTGTGATGGTGACTCTGGGATGTCCCTGTTAAGTACTTTTTCAGTGTTCCCTCTATCTTGCAAGCCTTGCTTCTTTATTTTACATCAGCTCTCCATCCTTGATCTTCGCCGCTGCCGTCTATTTCTCTTTCTTGTCAGGTATTTTACGATAATATACAGTTCCATCTGCCTCTCGTTCTCGGCTGCTTTCGCTGCTCGCTTAGTTCTCTTTGCCATCCATCTCCTCTTGTCCTCTCACCCACTTTTCTTGACTGCTTTGTTTTTCTCTCTGTGGTTTCCCTAAATTTAGAATTTACTCTTTTTGATATTGTGATCGCTATCTTTGCCTTGATGTCTTTTCCTTCTATCGATGTTCAGGAGTTTTTGTTGATCCAAGGCATGCCTTTGCCTTTCCTGTATTTCCTCTGCTCATTTACTGCTCCTCTTATATTTCTTGATATCTTCAGTCTTTTCCATGTGTTCTTCTGATTTTTTTCTGACGCAGTCATTGAGCTTTGTATTTCTTTGCTTTTGATGCGCTCTACACCAGTCTTGGTTTTAACTTGTTTTTATCTTTTTTATTTGTTGAGGGTAGCTTGATTCGGGTCTTCACCTGGTACTGGTCGCTGTTGGCATCTGCTCCCCTCTGGACCCTGGTGTCAAGAACAGATGGTCTTCACTGCCCAGTAATGAGAAGGTGGTTAATCAGGTTTTCCGCTGTTTTACTAGTAGACACCTCTGCTGCTTTGTATTAATGGGGAAACAATGTTCCTGTGTCCGTTTGTCAGACAAAATTCAAACAGTCTTTCTCCTTTTTCGTTGTTTTAAGTCCATGGATACCAATAGTACTAGTACTTTCATTCCCGCTATTATTATTCCCTACTTTGGCGTTAGGATATTCCGTGATTCCTTTTTCACTCGACACAAAAAAATAGTTACTGTCATTGAGAAACCTTAGAAGTCCTTGGTGTAACCTATTCAAGAAGAGGTGAAATCAGATCTGGATACTCTAACATCGAACAATTAAATGAAATCGTTCGATATGAATGTGTAACATCAAATATTTTCATATGTTGCCTCCTGCGATAGTTCAAATAAAATTACGTTTTAGAAAAGGTGATGCCAGCTTTACAAATTTTATGGTAATACCATGCACATATATATTCTGTTTTACGAGGGTTGATCCAAAAGTTCGTGGAATATTTTCATATATTATTCATTTTTAAGCTGAATTGGTTGAAAGTTACAAATGAAAATATAGACACTTGATGAATATTTTAAATTGAAAAATAGTTTAAATATATTTGATAGTAACCCTATGGCAGTTGTCATAGAAACGGTTGTTTGGTAATGCGGGGGAGACATTAACACGTTCATTTTCATTTTAACTCTTAATACGTGAAATGAGATTTAAACCGGCCTGTGTGGTATATAAAACGAAAATTATATCATTATTACGATTGCTTGGTCTTTTATAAACCATTGTGTGAAAGTTTTACTGATTTTACTGGATATTTAGTTTATTAATTGATTATTTATTGTTCATCTTTAAGTCGTTAGACAACGTCAAATTTCGGTCAAGTCGTACGTTTTGTGAAAAATCCGGGATCACTCTATCTTAAACGCGTATATGATAGACAAAGGCTTGGGAAAAATGCATTTAGTTACTGGTTTTTCGGTGGCATGAGAAATTTAAGAAAATAGAACTGCCATGGACGTTGATTAAAGCTGTGGTGGCTTTTTGGAGACTGTTTTAGGTGCAGATCCCCTTAAAAAATAAAAGCGTTAATGGACGTTGTTGGCTGCAGTACAGTTCTTGACATTACTACTGAAATTGGATCATCATTGGAACATCATATGGAAAGATGGGTAGTAATTTGAAATATGAGTGAAAAATGAAGATAAGTTGGTGCAAGAGGATACCCAGGCTTTTTTGAGAGAAAAAATAGAGAAAAAAGACAGCTAATTGTAGAATTACGAATTCAAATTGGACATTAGGGCGAGTTGCATCTATAACGTGACGTGACATATCTAACTTGACATTACGTCGAAGTCTCCCCCGGGTTTCACAAATATCCATTTTCAGAAAGCTCGTGTGACCTCATTGGTAATTGGAAAGTAGTAAAATTTTCCAATATTGTTGCATTATGACTCTATATTATGAATATGCCTGTTGTTTGCTTTCATCAAATCGCGATAAAATTTTAGAAAGAAATTCCACGAACTTTTGGATCAACCCTCGTATGTTGACACTAAATGAGAAAATGGCACATCACATAAAATACCGTTTATCCTTATGATGAAAACATCACGTATCCATACATCGGGTATATAGTAGTAAGTTGTATGTCAACATTTGCTATCAATTTTCTTCTTGTGTGTATTTCTCTCTATTTGTATGCCCTGATGGGCCCCAAAAAGGTAAAAAATAAATCTTATCTTTTTTCCTTGTTGTAGGACAAATGTTTCATTTAAGGGATAAAGGATTCGTCTTTTTCGTGGCTTCTCCCTACATAAGGGCCTGGGAAGACCTCGAATCTAGAACGATGAGACTGGCTGACCTTCCAATGTGGGACGCCACTAGAGATTTCCTGCTGTCGGATATGGCATTTCGGTCTGTACTTTAGGTCTGTCCTTTTGTAAACTTAATGCAATACTGATACAGGCATTCCATTGTCTGGTTTACTGTGTTTTCAGCGTCGGGTCAGGACAGTATTACGGTCATTTCTTCCTCGACAACAACTCGCTCATCAACGCTGGTGAAATGATGAACAGGATGGGTGACGACGATAAAGACGATGGTAATGAAAAAGAAATCGGAAACGTCAGGACAAAATGGATCCGGGTACAGCGAGATTTGGACAACGAAAGGAACAGGAATGAACGTCTTTATCACGCTTTCCTACCTCGGTCTCTGGCTTTGACAATCCAAAAAGAAGAACTTCCAGGAGCGGGTAAATCTCAAACAAACATTTAAATTTTTAAAATTATATTTTTTTTCCTTTATTTCAAACATTAAGCATTTGTGTTGCTTTTGCTTTTTTCATGTCCATTGTATTTTAAAAAAGGCAATTTAAAAAAAAGACTGAATGTTTTCAAACATTTACTGGAAGTGTGCGACTGCAAGCATTTGGACGACTTGAGTCAATCAGTTTTAACTGTTTCTTGCCAAAATGTATCAAGAAGTATATACATACCTCAACATTAAGATTTTCTTTTTTCTTCCAGGCTATTATCCTGAAGTGACCGCGTTGTTCTGTGACGTCGTTGGGTTCATACAGTTGGTTGCTAACTGTAAGCCAAGCGATGTCCTAGAAGTTCTCAACGCTCTGTATAGGAAATTCGACAGACTCACGCATGTGCACGACACTTTTCGGGTGAAGAATTCTATGTTGATTTTCAAAAAAAATTATTTGATTACCTTTCGTACAATTCAGGATTTTCTATCTTCCGTATATTAATTCTTTAATAGGTTGAATCTATCGGCGATGCATACTTTGTTGTTTCGGGAACGCCGGAGTCGCAGACGCACCATGCTGAAAGAATTGCCAATACTGCTTTGGGGATGCTCATTCTCGGAAACGAAGTCGCATCTCCACTGTACGGGGAAAAGATTCAGGTTAATGTCCAAACGAAATTCCTTACATAATAATCACTGTCATTATTCGTTTAGTGATCCTTCGATCTTTGATTTCATAGATTTGAATAAGGTAAGGTTTTTTTTTAGCTTCGCATCGGTATCCATACTGGGTCGCTTGTTTGTGGAGTTGTAAATTCCCGTTTGCCAAGGTTTGTTGTGATGGGGGAAACAGCGGTGGTGGCATCCAAGATGGAGAGTCATGGAGAGCCGGGCAAGATCCACATCAGCCCCACCACTTACAAGTGTGTAGTACAAGAAATATATAAATTCCAGTATACATGTATGTGTGAATTCACGAAATACAGACTTTAATTGGAACCTCTTTGATTTTCTTGATGACTAAATAGCATGTGATACAAATCTCTTTTAAAACAGTGCCATTTGCGAGAAAGGTTTTAAAATGGAGCCGAGAGGTCAGACTGACTTACGCGGTTTAGCGGCGATGGAGACGTACTTCCTGTTGGGAAATAAGAAAGTCACTAATGACGCCCTGGTGGGAAGACCAAAAGGAGGACAGGAAGTGACGTTTATTGACGAGAAAAATGACGTCAAAAGAAAAGATGACATGGGTAAAAGACTCAGATTCTTATGCAGCAATTAAACTCTCATCACGTGGAATAAAATTCAACCCATTTAAAATGGGTTGAATGTTATTCCACGTAAAGAGAGTTAAATCCTAATTTCTATGCTCGGATTGAAAGATCCCGGGGATATATTGTTTTTGTCCTGTTTCTGTTTGTCTGTCTGTTGTCAACTTTAACCTAGCTCATAACTATTGCGCTGTCAAGGGTAAGGCTGTAATATTTCACATAAGTGCTCTTTCCATTGGTACATAAATTTTTGATCATGTGACCTCAGCTGTGACCTTTGACCTACATTTGAAAAACTTCAACATTGGCCACAACTACTGCACTGTATCGAGCTCCAGAATTTTGTTACCATGGGGGGGGGGGGGGGCATAGTGTTTCACAAACACATCTTGTTTATTTTTTTTTTCACTTGGGAAGAAATCCAGAAAAAGGTCAAAGTTTATACTTTCTGTATAACTTGTTCTTTGAAGTGTTTTATTTACAGCAGATAAGATTTGTTGAAGACATAAGCATTTTGTTTAGTGCCTCAGTGTGTTTTATTTCAAATCGAGTCCTTTTTGAGTAGTGCAGCTCATGGGCCCCTTGTCAGAAAGGTCTTGTCTAAAAACTCTCTAATCATGGTATCTAGTTATTACTTTTCTTCTTTGGAAACGAATGTAAAATCAATCACTTCCTTAGTAAAATACGCTAAAGTCCTAGCTACCACAGTAATCATGACTACAACTTTATTTCCTTTTTGTCTTGCAGGTTTGAATCTCTCTGGAACAACTTACAGTGACATTATTCCTTTCCCGTACAAATAATTTATTCAACTCTATAGATTGTATACTGTAAATCATGTCAAAATGATGTAGTGTAGATTCTGTGATATACTGTAGAAGTACTTTTTGGTATTAATTTACGCTATGTACGCGGTCACAAATTTTCCGCGAAAATTTGTCCAAGCGTACTTAATATAAATGTAAGGCATATAGTGATAATCTAGAATATCCATGTAATTTTTTACCCGCGGATTAAACAGAAATTGAGATTCCGCGGAATTATGACCCCGTGGAAAAAAGTATGTCTACAGTATTGAACTTGTAAGACAAGATTTTGTGTATATATTACAAAAGACACTAGCCTATATACCGAGTATATATAGATTTATATATATTATTTTATTCTTCTGCACTGAATGCTTCATAATATGCAATACTACAAGAGAGATATTTAAGTATGCCATTTGATTTGATGAAAAATTACATTTATTTTTGCTATAGATAAATATGTTAAAAATAGACCATTTTCAACATATGATTACATGTATCTTCTATCACAATAAAAAAAAACAATCCTGAAAGTAAATTCAGAGTAAAAAGAAATCAAAATGAATCAAATATCATAATAAATAATGAAAAGTCCTTCCTGTTAACAAAGTAGTGATTCATAATGAATACAAAAATAGACAGACATTAAGTGTATGAATCTAAGATGATATGTAGTTGTAAGTAAGCTGTGTGAGTCTGAGGTAGAACTGTGGGGCCTCTATCTGAGGGTGACCAGTTCCTCCGCGGAGGTGGGATGAATGGCCACCGTGTCGTCAAACTGAGCCTTCGTGGCTCCCATCTTAATGGCTACAGCGAATCCCTGAAGTATTTCATCCACAGCCTGTCCAACCATGTGTAACCCTACCACCTGGGATTCAGAAAAGGAGAATAACAGACACGAAACTATCTTAATACTTTTCATAACAATTAAGTTTGAGATGATCTTTTTTTTCCAATTATTTAAAAATAATAAAGCTGTACAATAATACAAATACTACTTCCCTATCTCCTATGTTTTCCACCAGATATACAGAACATCAATATGCATCCATTATCTAATCATCCAGGAAACAGTTTTTTATGCTTGAACGATTGTTTACTTATTTGGTGACTTACTTTTTCCTCGGGGAGAACACAGATTAGCTTCATCATACACTTTTCCTTCCGTGAGGTGACAGCGTAGTACATAGGGGTGAAGTTAGAGGTGTAGATCTTTATGTTCTCTGCTCCATACTGGCTTTTGGCTTCCTCTGTAACCATAAATCAGATCAACCTATACACTAAATAATAGAAATCCCACAATGTAAAATCCTTAAATTGTAAACTGCATGTAAGCCCCCCCCCTCTTAAGTGGCCTGTTGACACCAATTACACTGGTTTTGCTCTTATAACTAGACTATAAATAAAATCTCCATGAATATTGTCCCTTGAATTGACAGGAACCAAATTTACATGTATTTTTCCATTCAAAAGAAGCCTTACTACACTCTCTAACATTTCATTCTGAATAGAAACCATTACTTCAATAGTTTGATAAATATATTTATCTGTGTCACCTTCCGTCAGGCCAACAGTGCCCACAGGGGGGTGGGAGAATACAACTGTGGCAATGTTGCTGTAGTCCAACTTTAAATCAGGCTTGTTGTCAAAGAGACGGTGGGCAAGTCTACGTCCTGCTGCTATGGCAACTGAAAAATGAAACATTAACTTTTTCATTTATATATCTTCTTGGTACTATGTTATTTAAATATCATGTTGGGTAAACCTGTTCTGAACAACAAAAACAAATGTTTCTGCATTAAAAACATTTTTGAGCCTCAAAAGTGGTGCATGAAGTAGTAAAAGCTATTTACCAGGTGTAAGAAGGGCCTTTCCACAGACATCTCCCAAAGCATAGAAATTTTTGGCAGTGGTGTTCTGATATTCATCCACAATGATATGTCCTGCCTTATCCATCTTTATTCCCTGCAAAATTGTGAGGTATAAGATAGAGAAAACTGATTTAGAAATATAAATTTTCAATCGATTATGTTCAGCATATTAACAGTCTATTCAGATACATTCCAGTATTATAATTAAACAGTCCATTCAGATACAAGTTTTTATATTAAGATTGACCTTCTATATCAGCCCTTCTCTATTCTCTCAAGAATTAAGAGACATGAGATACACTGTATGCATAGCTGATTTATAATTACCAATGCATTACACTACAATGTAATGCTTGACAACACTGACAGTCTTTTCAGTTGTTACTGTTTTCAGTTTAGACAGTTATCTTACCAGCTTCTCCAGATTAATTCCAGCAGTACTTGGCCTCCTTCCTACTGCCCAGAGTAAACAGTCCACTCCTGATATCTGACCATTAGTCAGCTCCAGTGTTAACCTACCATCTCCTTCCTTTGTCACTTTTGTTATCTATAAATAAAACATCAAAACATTGATACAAGTACTTTTCTCTGTCCTAATCAATTCAAGATAGTAGTTTGACTGTACTGCTACAATTTCTGATAATGTAGTTTAACTGTACTGCTACCTCTCCTAGTCTTCCTCCTCACCTGTGTTCTCCTTCTGACCTCTACTCCACCGTGCTCTAAATTATCTGTCACTGCCTGGCTAATCATGGAGTCAAAGTTTCTTAGTACCTGATGAAAAATGGACATGTAAGAAACTAAATCAATATTCACGCAAATATAGTATTTAGTATTTCATCTTGTTCTTATGTAATGAATAGAAAACTTGAATTGACGACAAACTTGTATTAAAGTTAAACTTGTGATATTAAGACACAACTGTTTCCATAGAAATTGGCAGTTCATGTATTAGACATTTTAAACAAATAAAATTACATGTACTAAAGGGACTAAATTTTTATCATATTAGAAAAGATTTCAGATTGCACAACATCTAGTTAAGACAAGTTTTACTGTACATTTAGTTTGCAATTTATTCACTTTACATGAGAAAGCATATTACTGGAACAGTATTAGAAGAAAATACATGTAAATTTTTATTTTGAATATAACCTGATCATATCTGATTAGAATAGATGTGTTTGCTCCTAATGTTCCAAATATCCCTGCCAGCTCCACAGCAATGTAACCTGCTCCTACCACCACCACACGCCTAAAAACAACTCAGTATATGATTCATATGTTGACTACATTTGGTTTGTAACTTTTATAAATAACTTATATGTGATGTTCAAGCTTACCAACTTCAAAACCTGTATTTATTAATAAGCAATTATTTTTTCAAAATTTATCATTAATGGTTAATGTCCCCAGTGCAAACACATTAATACCTTAAGTGAAATTAGAAGCTTAATTCTGACTTACTTTGGAAGGTCTTCAAGCTCAAAGAACCCATCACTTGTGATGCCATGCTCCGCTCCAGGTGTGTCCGGAATGACAGGGTGGCCTCCTGTGGCCACCAGAATCTTATCCGCCTCATAAAGATTGCCTCCCACCTCTACCTTACCATCATCTGTGAATTTGGCATGACCATGAATGTGGTCCACTTTTGACTTCATGTGTAGAAAATTAAATTATAGTTTTATAAAACATTATCCAAATGAACCATGCTTTTTCATTTTAACTTGAACCTTAAAAAAATGAAAAAGAATTTTTCAACATGCAATTTACACCCCTAGGTGACCTTGATGAAACTTAAAAAAATTTTCATTACTTTTATGTTGATTCAATGTATAATGTTGAATTTTGTTTAAATAAAATATGGTACATTAATATTAAACAAGGTTAAACCTTATCAAGATTGGCTTCATAGATTCCATTCAATCTTTTTATGTAGTTGTCCCGGGTTGCTTTAACTCTCCTACAATTACAGTTTACCTTATAAATAGCAAAAAACATTATTATAAAGAAATAGCCTCTTTAAGGTTAGGTTTCTATTCAACTCTTTAGAAGAATTTAATTTATCTTGAAATTAATTGAAAGCAAGATTTATCAAAAAAGAATACATATGATTTTTTTTTCTACAACTGTTAGTGCATACCCCCATGTAAACTGTTTAAAGTCGACATCAAATCCATAGTCTTTGTGATCCTTAATCATTTCTGCATGTACTGCGGTGTTGAACATTATCTTTTTTGGCACACATCCTACATTGACCTGCAATAGATTACATGTCATATTTATACTTAACATTTTACTATTACTCACTTCATACTAGTTATGCTTCACACTACTTGATGGAACAAAATTGGTTAAGAACTGTTGTATCAGCACAAGAAGAGTTTATAGGATTCAGAGTTTGCAATAATGTTTCAGATGAAATAATTTTCAGTTAAATATAGTGCTTTTTACAATGAATTTATTGATTTTTTTGAATTTGAATTTATTTTGAGGGGGACAATGTGGTAGTGTTAGATAAATGGCATCATAACTTGGGCTAGTGGGTTAACCCCCCCTCAATTGGTAGAGCACTGGACTGGCTTGTCAGCAGAGGGACACTTTTGCTTTTGTTAAACTAAACGGTGCTAAAAATGCATCTGATAAGGCTTATGGACAGACATATGGCTCTTTTCCTTTATTGCTCTCTTTTAATAAGCACATGAATATATCAAAGTTAATAGTCACAAGAGGGGGTTTGAGAATCTATTAGGAAGAAGAAGAAGATGTCCCAGATATCGACACCAAAATCGGTTGACTTACACACGTGCCTCCCATACGAGCCTCTTCGATAAGTCCAACTTTGACTCCAAACTCTGCTGCACGTCTGGCGCTGGCGATCCCCCCAGACCCCCCTCCGATGACCAGGTAATCAAACTTTTTCAACACTGGAGGCATCCTGCTTAATAACCGCAGCGATACTCGCATTTGTTTTGATTCGTTATGATTCACTGCTTACAAAAACACACAGGAACTTTAAGTGGGACGCTAATTCAAAAGTTTTAAGTTAAGACATGTCAATTCCGGAAAATGTTAACAGACGCTATGGTTGGTGAATGAAAATTAGCTGCAACATAGATTATCTGTCTTTCGTATCCAATGGAAATTTTTTCATAGATCATTTATGTGCAACACACAACCCTACAGCTTTGTTTGCTGGATTTCTTAGTTTAGAAAACTATCGACTTGACTGACAGGTCACACACAGGGCAGGTGACAACTTCTCAACAAATCGTTTAACAAAATGGATAGCAGATCGTCAGGTACATCAAGACTAAAATGGACCGAATCAAAGGTATTGTTATTTATTTTCACTATGGTTTATAAGAAAAACCAAGTTGGTATTACAGACATGTCAAGACTACTGAATGTCAATCCTCAGTGGGATCCTCGATCCTCTTTTCACTCTAGATCTTTCAGGCTCTTTTCGCCGCATCATGCAACCTTTACTCTGTCCTCATTAGTACCCCTCCGTCTTCTTAATTTATCCCCAAAATTAATGCTTTCCTCCCTTAAAATTAAAAATGAAAGAAGAAGACGAAAAGTAACCAATCTCAAAATTCCATTGAAAAAAATATATAGCGGCAACACGGGCTTCCAAAAACATCAAAGGGTGGGATCAGGTGTCATTGATGAGTAAACAGCCCTGTCGACTATGGAATATATTCAAATATTTGTACCTATCTTCCAATTATTATACCTATCTTTGAATAATTGAACCTATCTTCAAATGAATTAAAGATAGGTACAATTGATTTTAATTGAATGAAAGATAGGTCTAAATGATCTAAAGATAGGTGTAAATAATTATACATATCTCTAAATGATTAAATATATGTTCAAATAAATTACACCTGTCTTTAATTATACATATCTTCAATTCAATATTGAAGATAGGTTTAATTAAATTATACCTATCTTCAATTCTTTTGAAGATAGGTACAACTGAATCAAAGATAGGTACAGTTGAATTAAAGATAGGTTCGATTGAATTAAAGATAGGTACAAATGAATTAAAGATAGGTTCGATTGAATTGAAGATAGGTACAATTGAATTAAAGATAGGTTCGATTGAATTAAAGATAGGTACAATTGATTTGAAGATAAGTACAATTGATTTGAAGATAGGTACAATGGATTTGATGATAGGCACAAATATATGAAGATTAGGTACAAATATCTGAAGATAGGTACATAGGTGATGGAAGCGGGGGTGGGGGTTATCCACCCCACTTTCAATTTGCTTCCGACGCCTATGAGGCACACATATTTAATTTGAAGAAAGGTACAAATATTTAAATATATGTTAATTTGGCGTTCCATAGTCGATCGGTCACATCCTTTCTCCTTGTCATAAGGAAAGCGAGAAAAAAAGAATCTTCTACTTTTCCCCCGCTTTTCACCGAGTCTTTCTTGGACAGATTTTTGGTCAAAATAACGTTTATATGTTCCGCTTTAAATGAAGTATATAAAAAAACCCATACAGCTTCAATAAATTTATTTTGGTATATAAAACAAACAAATATTGTTTTATTTTTTTAGTGCATGGTTGATGATATCTCTTCAAAGATACTTTTGAAATCTGCGCATAAAAATCCAGAATTGTAATGTTCCGCTTTAAATGAAGTATATATACGATGATAAACATTTCCTTTTTTACAGACTGGAAACAAAATGTTTACATGTAGTTTACAATTCGATGAATCTAGTGATGATGACATAGAGAAATTGATGACGCCCAGCTCCAAGAGGAAATTAGAAACCTCCTTCCCTCGCGATTCTCCAATGGAACAATATGTATCCCCTTGTTTTCAGGTATATATTCTTGATACGATGCTAGATTTAGAATACGAAAAATAAGTCTTAAAGTTTTTTGATAATATTTAATAAATCAGAAAAAAAGATAGAAATTGCATACATGTAGTTTTCTTTTTTAGGAATTATTTCAGAGCAATGGACCCCGGCCAAAACGTTTCCGTTCATTTGAAGGTCGCAAAAATCTGTTTCAAGCCACTATTCAGAGCCAGGTCTGCATATCACTGTTTGTTTGCCTTTGTGTGCATATAAATCACGTTATTCTTTAAATTTAATTTTATGTTATAATTATAATTTTTGTTATCTTTATATATGCATTAGAGGCGGAATCTTGATATACATTGCTCTGTATTCTTCACGAGCTTTTTGGATGGTCATTTCAGAATGAAGATGCACACAATGATTACAAAGAGAACATTCCTCACGAGCAAACGAACAAAACTGGAGACGAGCAGTATCTCCTTAGTCTACCCACCATTTCAGGAAATGTCCGCGATCTTCACAACATAACGCCACAAACTCTGTTTGATCTAATGCAGGACTCATTCAAAGACGTCATCAAAACGTTCCGCATCATTGACTGCAGGTACCCTTACGAATATGCTGGTGGTCATATAAAGGTAAGGATTTATAGACATTTTTTTTTTATATGAAGTGAAACATAAGGCGATAACGAACAGTATTCAAGCTCAAAAGTCTCTAAAACAATACAAAATAGGAGCAGAGCAAACACAGACCTCCGAAAACATCAGAGATGAGTTCAGGTGCCATGGAGGAGTGAGCAAGATGTTTACTTAAAAAAATATTTGAAGTAATCGTTATAATTTTCAGGGCGCTGAGAATATTTTTACAGAAGAGGGTATACTCCAACTGCTTCATCAAAAGAGAACCCATTGCGAGAACGAGCGTCACATACTCGTTTTCCACTGTGAGTTTTCCTCGGAGAGGGGTCCCAAAAAGTAAGTCCTCACGTATTGCATAACAGTGTTTCACGAAGTGGTCAATTTAGTTTTGGTTATTTATGGTCAAAGACTCTGCTAATGTAATGACATTTTTCTGCAATCGGATACATGTATGACAGTATTATACTTAGCTTTCCCTGTTCTCTGGATACTGTTTTCGTCAAGATTCAGACTAGTACCTACTATCGTTACCTGAAAAATCTCAGACAAGTCTATTGCAGTCAGTTTACTGATTATGATAAAATATGATGGAAAGAAACACTGAATTATTTTCATCAACAGAGGGTCATTCCTCCTTAACCATTTTCTCTCATTCCTTGGAACTATTAACCATATGACTGACGTGTCTTTACATCTCCTTATTACATACTAGTACTTGTACAAGATGAGATACAAGAGACAGATTTGTTTACAAAGCATATAAACAATGTGTAAGCAAAATGTCTTCTTCATTAATATTCCTGTTTAATGTATATCTGTCTGGATGTATATTACTTTCAGATGTCGCTTTTTACGGAACAAAGATCGTCAATTAAACAAAGATAAATACCCTAATCTAAACCACCCCGAAGTCTATCTGTTACAGGGCGGATATAAAGCTTTCTTTCAGAGTTACAAGGTAAGATCCACAGGTGTAAATATATTAGTAAACTTACTGATCATAATATTATCAAAGTACTGATCTGTGATTATTTCTTGTGAAATCTTGTAGGAGCTATGTGAACCCCCTTCCTATGTACCCATGTTACACGAGGATCATGCTAATGACATGAGGGTGTTCCGAAGGAAATCAAAGTCTTGGACGGCGGGCGAGAAGAAACAATATGCACTCATGAATATTCAGATTTAAAGGAACATTCTGTATAATTGCTCCTTGTTTGTAAATAGTGCTATCAATTTATACCCGAGATTTATCGGAAATTTTCTGTCTGTAGGAATTTTTGTTTCTTCTGGACATTATTTCAAGAAAGTTTCTCCAGGCAGAACAATTTTTATTATTTTTAATGTTTTAATAGAGAGAGACTTGCTTTTAGTTATTGGAATCAGTTTTGATGAATATGTAAGCATCGGAAATCAAATGCCAACTGCTCTACAAATTCGTTGTCCTGATCGTATCCATGAGAGTCTTTATAAAGACATGTATCAACCAAATTGTTCATCATATTTTTTATTAAAAATATATATACAAAGCATTGTTTTTTGTACAAATTGAAAATAAAAACAACTGTGACAGATTTTTACATCTTCACAACAGCTGCTGCTCTTTAGTGCATACATGTAAAGACATTTGTCAATGAAAGAAAAAGTGAGCTAGCTCACATACCCCACGCTCCCCCAAAACTTGACGGTGAAACACATAATGAAAGGCACAGTGCACTTTAAGAGGCAGTCCACCGAAAAACCAGGCAGTATTGTATTGATAGGCGGCACATCGAATGTGAGGAATATTTGATATTTTATTAAAAGCAATATCAATATAGTCCAAAAGAAATAATGTATTTGAAGATTTGTTTGAAAATACATAGTATAGATCAAAAAGGGCAATAATTGCAAAAAAAATCTTCACATCAAAATGTCTTGCACATGAGGACATTTAAATGTGGAATGAAGTTTCTAGATAAATAATTGAATCAAAATTTCTTGGCATTATACAAATCCAAACATTAATTTGAAGTGGTGGGGGAGGGGAGAAATTTTCTTGAATAATAGGCAAAACTCTTGGGATAAAATAATGGAATATGTCCTAAATAACTGCATAGGTTGACAAAACTATGTACAACAGATTGAGAGGAGTGGTGCTGACAAACTGTTCATCTCAGTCTATATTCAAAATATGGCCAAAAAGTCTAAGTTGGAAAATGTGGAAATTCCCAGAAAAATAAAGGAATCGGAATTTCCTGGTAATATGCACATCTACATATTGTGTCCTAAATACCTGCAAAGTTTGACGAAATTCTGTGCAGCGGTTTATGAGGAGTTGTGCTGACAAATTTCCTGGTAATATGCACATCTACACATTGTGTTCTAAATATCTGCAAAGTTTGACGAAATTCTGTGCAGAGTTTTATGAGGAGTTGCGCTGACAAACTGTTCATCTCTATATTCAAGGTATGGCCAAATGCCTAAGTTAAAAACTGCGGGAAGTCCCGGAAAAAATAAAGGAATCGGAATTTCCTGGTAATATGCAAATCTACATATTGTGTCCTAAATACCTGCAAAGTTTGACGAAATTCTGTGCAGCGGTTTATGAGGAGTTGCGCTGACAAACTGTTCATCTCTATATTCAAGGTATGGCCAAATGCCTAAGTTAAAAAGTGCGGAAATTCCCAGAAAAATAGAGGAATCGGAATTTCCTGGTAATATGCACATCTACACATTGTGTCCTAAATATCTGCAAAGTTTGACAAAATTCTGTGCAGCGGTTTATGAGGAGTTGCGCTGACAAACTGTTCATCTCAATATTCAAGGTATGGCCAAATGCCTAAGTTAAAAAGTGCGGAAATTCCCGGAAAAAATAATGGAATCGGAATTTCCTGGTAATATGCACATCTACACATTGTGTTCTAAATATCGGCAAAGTTTGACGAAATTCTGTGCAGCGTTTTATGAGGAGTTGCGCTGACTAACTGTTCATCTCTATATTCAAGGTATGGCCAAATGCCTAAGTTAAAAAGTGCGGAAATTCCAGGAAAAAATAATGGAATCGGAATTTCCTGGTAATATGCACATCTACACATTGTGTCCTAAATATCGGCAAAGTTTGACGAAATTCTGTGCAGCGGTCTATGAGGAGTTGCGCTGACAAAAAAAGAGGACTGACTGACTGACTGACTGACGGACTGACTGACTGACGGACGGGTCAAAAACATTATACCTCCCGCAACTAGTTGCGTGGGGTATAAATAGACAAGACACAACTACGATAGTGTGCATAATTAACTTGGTGCTGCTAGTACGAAAGGATGTTCAATATGGAAATGATTGTACGACAGTGTCATTAATGAATCTGCAAATTGTTAGCTCTCCTCTGTATGGTGATGTAAGTTCTGCCACAGGATTCGCCGTTCTACTCTCTTTGAGAAAATTCTGGCGAATATTACTCCAAGAAACTAAAAAAAAGACAATCATTTTAAGTCCAAAAGACAGTAAAATAAAACCTTAGAATTTTGAGATTTTTACCGAATCCAGTGATTGGAAAGGATAGAAGATCTAATTTTGCCAGTAAAGGCTTCCTTATCAATCTTGAAAAATTATACAATTTGTTGACGTACTTGCATAAACATGACGATACATGAAGTGAGTAGAATTATATACTCGTATTTAGACAGCCACTCTCCAAAGCCCTTCACACAACCGCGAGTGTAGATCCAGGACTGCACCTCTCTCAACTGAAAAAAAAATAAAGACAATGCTGGATTTCTTTAATTGATGACGTTCAAATATCATGACCCCTTTATCTAACATTTAGAGGCTACAATTTTTGTTTTGCTCTGACTATTTATTCGTCTGCAAAAATTAGTTTGCCTATAAATTTTGATTGTTTGAAATGACGACTTTCATCATTTGCCTGTATGACTGAAATGACGACTCTCATCATTTGCCTGTATATTTCTTATGACTAGGTCTTTCTTCAGGTACTTTTTGCCTACTTTAACCTTGGATATAAATTTTGAATAGTTAGTGCTAGGGCTTATACAAGTAACAAGAAAATTTCTTGTGACAAGGCCTTTTCTTGGATCCCAAAATTCCGTTGACTTATCATTAAAAATGGAGTTTAAACTTTTTAACTTGCAATAACACTTGAACGGTTTGGTGCTGGGGTTTTCATATTTACAGATGTATTCAATTTGACAAGAACTTTCTTTGTGTTCCAGTATATTTCTGATCTCTTTGATCTTGGAGTTTGATTTGCATTTGAAAAACATTAATCTTTGCTATGTGCTGCTATACATGTACATGGCCATGTGTTTCACAAACACAATGACATCTTTGTGGGGTTTTTTTTGTAGTTGGAATTGCGTGATTAGACATAGTACATCTTGGGATGTACACTGTCTAGAAAAATAATGATTTGCCGTACATATAGATAGCAATCGTCGAGGTTAGCATAATCTTTGACAAATATTCACTTTTTTTGTCAAACAATTTTATCAATTACATGTATTTCCTTCAATATACTAGCATTCCACGTAGCAGTTTTTGTCAAAGAAAATACAGCTTGTAACTAGCTGTCGTATCTGATGAACTCACGTCTTTGTCTGTTTTCCCAAAACCACACATTGTGTTCATTCGTTCCCCCTGAAATAATAAACAATAAAACCTGAAACAAGGCAACATGGCGCCGACAAACACCCAAGAGTAGCAAGTATTTCTACCGTTGTTCATCTCTAGATTCTACGCCTTGCTTTATAAAAAGATTACATGGATACCTACGAAATGAAAATGTGATACCAGTTATTGTACTTTTTGAAATTTGATTTTTTTGTTGCAAATACCAAGTGTTAGCAATTAAAAATGTCCCATTTTGCAAATTAACGATCATACCTATTTTAATGGTAATCTGACTCATATTATGGTAATCTGACTTTGACTTAATAAGTGTAGCAGAATTTACCGGATAATAAATGCAGCAGGACTCTGGTACGGCACATCGGAATATACTTTGGTTCTCTTCCGTGCAGTTATAGTACATGTTGAGTCGCCAGTCCTTGTAGCCTTCGTCAGTAGCACTGATACCACAACAGTTAAACTGAGAATCAGAAATAGATACCACAACAGTTAAACTGAGAATCAAAAATAGGTACCGCAACATTTAAACTTAGAATCAAAAAATACGAGGGTTGTCCCGTAAAATCGTGGATAAGTTGTCTAGTTTGAAAAATAATCATCACTGCGTTCTGAAATTTTCACCACTTTTTAGTCGATAAATTATGAATATACATAGCAAATTTCAAATAGATATATGCATAGGTAAACAAATTGTGATATTTTATGTTATGTACTGTATCGCCCTACGGCGCACGGATGATAACGTCAAAGTGTCTAAAACAGTGTCACGTTTCATCTTTGCTAAACTTAAAGTTGGATAAGCCCCACTTAAATTTAGAAATTTTATTGATTTACATATGTGAGTATCTATAACTAGTTAAGAAACCAATAAGGCACACTCATGCGATCTTCTGAATATTTATTAGCAAGTTACAGACAGTATTCTCACCATCATTCAACTAAAGGAGAATCCCACATCGACGGTCGACAGTGACAGTGTCCTTTGCTATAACAAATGGCAGTCTGTCCATATGTTTTGTACTATCTCGGGACTCGATCACGAAGACTTCACTAAGAAAACTTTCATTTCATTTATATACTAAAGATCCTGGTGATATTTTTCATATTTTCTTTCTTCTGTATTCATTTAAAGTCTCTTAAGGTGTCATTACAACATCCTAATCTATCTGAACTGCTCTCCGGTGCGCCGTAACGTCATAAAAAGTCGCCATTTTTCGTGTATTGTGTTTATTACTTTCCCATTTCAAACGGGAAACTGCCAAAAATTAACCAAATGCCTTGAAATTTTTAAAAAGACGACAGAATTGATTAAGGAATGGAATTAGGATAATTTTCATCCTAATCTTATGTATTGAAAACTTTTCTTACGAATTAATTCTTATGTCTTCTCTAATATAACCTTACTATTTTTACCGTGCGCCGTAGGACCGTACCTTGTGCACATTCAAGCAGAATAAAATCTTTATTTTTGAATATATATTATCAAAAACATTATGATTCACTTAAATATGATGAATAAACATTTACTGAAAATTTCAGCTCAGTGCGCCCATTACTTTTAGAGAAAAACGCTTTGTCCACGATTTTATGGGACAACCCTCGTAGATACCACAACAGTTAAACTAGGAATCAAAAATAGATACCAAAAAAAAGTTAATCTTAAACTGAGAATCAAAAATAGATACCACAACAGTTAAACTGAGAAACAGAAATAGATATCGCATCAGTTATACTAAGAATCAGAAATAGATACCACAACAGTTAAACTGAGAATCAGAAATAGATACCACAACAGTTAAACTGAGAATCAAAAATAGATACCACAACAGTTAAACTGAGAATCAGAAATAGATATCGCATCAGTTATACTAAGAATCAAAAATAGATACCACAACAGTCAAACTGAGAATCAGAAATAGATACCACAACAGTTAAACTGAGAATCAGAAATAGATACCACAACAGTTAAACTGAGAATCAGAAATAGATATCGCATCAGTTATACTAAGAATCAGAAATAGATACCGCAACAGTCAAACTGAGAATCAGAAATAGATACTACAACAGTTAAACCGAGAATCAGAGATAGATACCTCAACAGTTAAACTGAGAATCAGAAATACCGGTAGATACCATAACAGTTAAACTGAGAATCAAAAATCGATACCACAACAGTTAAACTATGAAAGCAAAACAAACATTTGAGTTTATGTTTCACAATCTGGGGTTATTTATACAGTAACAACAAATTTTAAAACATCAGTACTGCAACAGCTAAAACTTAATCAGGATTAGAAAACATTAATGCTACAATGGTTAAACTAAGAAAGCTAAACATCAACATCTGAGCAGTTAAACTTAAGCTACACAGTCAAACTAACAAATGATCAGAAAACAGCAACACGTGAACAGAAAAAAGAAAAGTTCAACAGTAAAACTAACTACCGGAGTCGAAAGAATTAAAAGCATACTGTCATCCGTTAACTCTATCAGTTAAGTTGTGATTGGACCACGTGATATGTGTTTTAATTGTTGAGCACTGAAAACTTCTATGGTACAATGACCTCTTAGAGTTTGTACAATGACAGTTCATTTCTCTTGACAGTTCATATATAAAATAAAATTATGTTACTGAAAATGTTTTAAGCCCTTTTTCCGTCACAATGAGCGGTGTTAGCGATTTATTGATGGTCTAGTTTTAAATGTATTAAGCAATCCATCAAGATTTTGTTGCAATATTGCCCGATAATGGGTTGTACCTAAATCATATAGAAAATTAGAATTTTTGTCTTCAGTTTACTGTGTTACAAGTCGATAGAAGAGTGAACGCAATTCAATTACATGTATAATGTTAAATTTTCTATCACATTTTGTCTCTTTGGTAGTACATAAACATTTGACGCTAAAATTTACATTGTGATTTGAATACACCTCTTACTTCAAAATTTTGATTTTGGAAGATCGTGGATGTTTTAGCATTAATTGCACTTTATGTATGTGTTAACATGCATGAAATAATCATTGAAACACTTTGAAGCAATTTTACTAGTATTTCCTAACTCGTGCTAGCCCTACAGCTGCAGAAACTGTGCTATTATAGTTTAATATTTTAGTTTTTGACAATATGGTTATAATAACTGTTATGGTCAAAAACTAAAATATAAATTCATAACGCTAATAATCCATGCAGTCTCTGCAGCTAGTGGCCCTGCAGTTGTCATGTTCCTAGGGAAAAATCTTATATAAATATCCACTACTACGACTATACCTGTCGTTGAATGGTATCCATCAGTTTTTTAATACTTTTATCCTCCATATACTGCACTATGGCGCGTTTGAGTAGCGTTTCTGGGGTGAGGCGTAGAAAGTCCCTGGCCGCGGGCTCGGTATAACACACGATGACCAAGACCCCACATATTAACTCAATCACCAGTACGATTGAAAGACAAATGTAAAACTGTAAAACGTAGAGATATTATTTAAACTCAGTGTTTCATGGAATTTTCATTTCACATCAACCCTAAATTGATATTGAATGGCATTTTTTAAGCCTTTATAATTTTTTTTTTAATTACTTACAGATTTTAGCATGAGAACATGTTCCCTTATAGCACCGACACAACCAAGAAAGGCAATGGTGAATGTGATAGCACCAATAATGCATAGGATGATAAATGGGTCAAGGACGAAGTCTACAGCGTCCGTGATGACTTTCTGGTCGTCTGTGAGCTGCCACGTGCCGACTCCCACCGCCCCAAGTCCACCTAACTTAAACAGAACAATAAGACGTGTTTGTGAAACACTGATGCCCCTGTAAGGCAGCATATGGCGAATGTAAATGTTTTTGAAACATAGGCCAAACTCCAAGGAGAAGGTCATGGGGCCAAAATTGTTGGTATCTAAAAAAAGATCTTCTAACAAGAATTTACCTTTTAAATTGGAAAGCTCTAGTGCTAGTTGTTCAGAAGTAATTCCAAGGTTAATTTTTTTTAAGTGGGTCAAACTCTAAGGTCAAGGTCAAAAGGTAAATAATATTTATACCCATGGAATGGTAAATACATATTTGAAATATAAAAGTCCTTGCAAGGTTAAAATTTTTCAAAAAGTGGGTTAAACTCAAAGGTCACAGTCAAGGGTTAAATATGTTGATACCCAAAGAAAAGTCTTGTCTCAAGGAATACACATGAGAAATATGAAAACCTTAGGTTAAAGCAATCAAACGTTTTGAGCAAGGTCAAAGTTTTTGCGGACAAACAGGCAGACAGACAGACGAACGGACAGGACAAAAACTACATGTATATACCACCAAATCTTCCATTACCGGGGAATAAAATATGTTGGAAAATGTACATGGAACCGTGATTTGTCGATTAATGCTCCCTTTCCTTTTTAATACATGTATGTGCTTGCAAAACGAACGTGAAATTTTCTTTTAAAATCAAATATGACGATTATATTCCTTAAAGAAATCGACGAGTTAAATCGCTAGACAATGATTTTAAAATATATTTTTATGCTAATTTTTAAGTCGTTTCAACGTGTAAAAAGTCATTTTATTCGAAAAAAGAAGTTTGTAAATCGCAAATTCCTTCTGTTTGACAACCCATTACCTAATAATTTATATGTTAATTTTTATGCCCCATGATAGAAGATTCGGGGGTATATAGTTTTTGTCTTGTTTATCTGTTTGTTTGTTTTTCGTATAAACTTTAACCTTACCTGTAACTTTTGAGTGGGTGGGGCTATTCATTTTCATATTTCACAGGTATATTCCTTTAGACAAGACCTTTCTTTGTGTAACACCAAATTTGGCCTCTTGAACTTGACCTTGGAGTTTGACCCACTTTTAGAAAAAAAAATACATGTACCAAACTTTAAACTTGTTCATAACTTTTTAACAATTGGTGCTAAGGCTTTCATACTTCACTTGTGTGTTCATTGTGACAAACCCTTTCAACTGGTATAAATATTTTTTTACCTTTAGACCCTGACTTTATAGTTTGACCCACTTTGTTAAAAAAAAAACTTTAACCTTGGTCATAACTTTTGAACAGTTCGCGCTAAGCCTTTCATATTTCACAGGTGCACTCCCTGTTAAAAGACCTTCCTCCTCTTCATACCAACAATTTTGACTTTTTTCTTAGATCTTGGAGTTTGACTCGCATTTGAGAAACTTCAACCTTCGCCATAAGCTGCCATACGGGGGAATCAGATCAGTGTTTCCAAAACACATCTTGTTTCCAAATGCAATCAATTTCTAATTCCAAGGATCAAGGTCTAAAATCTAAATTTTTCCAAAGAATGTTCTAGTTAATAAGGACTATACCTGCGATATATGAAAATCCTGGAACCAACCGTTTAGAAGTCGTGTCCATAGAGAAGGTTTTTTAAAAGCCGGTCAAACTCCAAGTAAAAATCAGAATTGTTTGATTGGTATCCACGGTGGAACATGTTACAGGTAATACTCATGTGAAAATATGAAAGTTGTAACATTAATGAATATTAAATGTCTAAAAATTATAACCATTATCCAAGACAACTGAATTATCATGATCAAGCAAACTCCAAGGTCAAGAGGTAAAAAGAGAGTTACCAAAGGGAAGGTATCGCCACAAAGAATACAGAAAAGAATACACGTGAAATAGTAAAGCAATAAAACCAACTGTTCAAATTTTATGACCATGGTTAAAGAAGGACATACACGGTCAAAGCCAAAATTACAGGTACCCAAAATTCGAAAAACTACGTACTAATCGTTCGAAAGTTATGACAAAAGTTAAAGTTTGTTAAAAATTAGCAAAGGTGGGTCAAATTGCAAGATGAAAGTGTCAAATATGTCGACATTACCCAAAAAATATCTGGTCCCCAAAAATATACCTGTGAGATATGAATGCACTAGCTTCAATCAAAAGTTATGGACAAGTTGAAGTTTTTGCAGACACAAAGACAGACAGATGAACAGACCAAAAACTGAATGCCCCAAATCTACGTCAACAGGACATAAAAAGAGATCTCTTTCAAATAACTTTACTTTTGAACGGTTAAAACGTGGGCTTTCGAATTTTAAATTTGTACTTCAGTTAGTTCGACTTAAAATAATGGAAAATGAAAACACGGCATTACACATTGTGGGCTTAGATTATATTGAGTTTTTACATGTTTGATGTTCAGAGCACCTCGTAATGAAAATTAATGTTAAATTGTAAAATTAACGATCGTGATTTCAAGTTCAAAGTAAACATTTAATTAGCAATATATTTATCTTTCATATGAAGCATTTGCAATGCATGCAATTGTAATAGCATGTCAAATCATCACTATTGATTACTAGTGCTATTTAAGTTTCATTTTTTATTCAAATAAAACATCGGATAAAGGCATTCCGGTATTGAGAAACGGCTCGCCTTGATTCAGTGGATGTAGACACGACCCGATGCTAAAAGAAATAAGAGTTATGCAATTTACAATAAGAAAAAAAAATGCATTCTAAATTCAAACAAATTTGTACTTACCCATGATAAAAAATTGAAGAAAAAGAGTGTATATTTAAGGACGAAGTTTTGAATTTTGACGGGAATTTGTTCGTGGAAGCTGCTGAGTCGACGACGAACCCGGTTCCGGACGCTCTTCCGGTGTGCGGAATCTCTGGAAGTCTTGTCACATTTTTTGGGTCTTCGTTTCACATGAGGAAAATCCTGTGATTCTGGTTCTGTTTCTGAAGTCACTGACGTAATAAACACAATGTCACCATCATCTGCGATTGAATTGACGTTTGTAGATGACGTCATCTTTGTCCTGAGGGCAGGAGAAGCCTCCGGTGACTCGATGTCGGTCAGGGCTGAGTTATCCGAGATTGCCAAAGGGGCTACAAATGGAAGAAAAGAAAATATGTTACCTTGATTAATAATTACGACATAATGCAATATTTGTATTATTACAAAAAGAATTTCTACAAAAACCCTTTGCAAACATATGTTTACTGATCCTTGGTCAGATCTGAAGAAGCACGGGTTATGAACTTTAGTAACATTTGGTAATGATTGCTATCAATTATTTTTATCTATCTAGACAGAATCAATTATAACAGAATGATAGGTGGCAGAAATTGTATTGGGAAATTAGTAGACTTAATGAGTTTGTCTGTCTGCCTTTGGCTGATATATACTGAGCTCAATCTAATTTCAAAACGCATCACTGCCTTACTAAATAGATCTCTGTTTAATTAGTCTTTAATTTATACATACCGTATGTTTATTAATATAAAATGACAACATGGCTGTAGAAAGTTGCATTTTGTAAAGGAAAAATATAAAACCTAATCAGAAAATGCTATGTTACAAATATTTTTTCTCTTTTTTGTATGTTTTAAAACTGATTGCCAGTATGTTAAATCTGTTCAATGTTCTAAATTATTATATTTTCAATGTAACCAGTTGATTTGTTTAAATTTAAAAAAAAAATCTATAATAAACAAACATAAAATGTATTTTGAATAGGAAACACTGTTAAAGGTTATAAACCACTAAAATGCCACAGTTATCGTAGATTCGGGAGGTATATGGTTTTTGCCCGTCAAGCTGTTTGTTTGTGTATCCACAAAAACTGTAACCTTGTCCATATCTTTTGATTAGTTGAAGCTCTGGTTTTCAAAATTTTTGTTACAATGCCTTTCTTTGGTTACCAACAACTTTGACTTTTATGACATTGACCTTGCCCTTTTACCCACTTTTGCAAAAAAAAAAAAAATACCGAACATTAATTAATCTTGGCCATAATTTTTAAACAGCTGGCGCTAGGGCTTTAATGCTTCACATTTGTATTCATTGTGCTTAGAGTTTCACCCAGCCACTTTTAAAAACTCTGACCTTGGCCATAACTAAAAAATTGTAGTACTAGGATTTTCATTTTTCACAGGTGTTTTTCTTGTTATATGACCCTCCTTTGGACACCAGCAATTCTGACTTTTGAATCTTGACACTGGACATTCCCTTGAAGACGCTCTAATCTTGGCAATAACTTTTTGAAAACTTGAGTGCTTGGGCTTTCGTATTTAACGTGTTTAATCGATGGATTAGGGTTTTGGCTTCACGAAATGCTGGATTTGAAATTTCTCCCCTTCGTATCGTTTTGCGGTAGGAAGGGAAGAAAACAGACTGATTACATTATTTTATGAACCTTTCCACCAAGGAGAATATCAATCACGTGATCGTTATTTTACAACAAACCTTTTAATCCTACAGAAAAATCCAATACAATTATTGTTATAGACAATAAAATACTAACAAGGGAACGTAAAATTAACAAGTTTATGATCAAGGTCTCTGATTTTTGGAGAATAACTGCAACACCACTATTATGAATGATCAATTATGTACATTAGGGGAATATATGCAAATCACTCGATCCTAATGGGGGTCAAAGAGAGTATAGCCTTATGGAATGAACTGAACTGTATACTGATAGTAGAAAGAAATTCACAGACAGATCTGTGTACGATGCATTATAATTACTCTAGCACCGCATTTCTTAAAAGTTTCCTTTTGAATTAAATTTGACGATCATTCTCTTATAGTAACACTGGTGATTGAAGAGAAGAATTAATTCTGCATGGGCCGTGTATTTCTTTCGACTTGTATTTCAGTTCTGGAGACATGAAAGCTTGACTTATAAGATTTGCATTTGACAGATAAATGCCTTTGTAACAATATTTTTTTAAAAATAAATGATGGAATAGAAAGAGAAATCCAAGCTTCGATTTTAGATTGCTGTATTTATTTCTTTAGTGACCGTATATAAAATAATGCAATACATACATGGATATACTATACTATATATGTATCTTAAGTTGTTATATTTTTTTTTACACTTAAAGCTATTATTGTTAAGATGTTATTGTACCAACTTCATTGATATACTTCGTGTATCATGTTATAAATTTTGAATTTACATATTATACTAGACGGAGGTAAATGCAAAATTTACAACCTGGTGTTTATGGAGATAACGAGCATTTATCAAGCTTTTGAACATTTAAAGAAAAAAAATCAGGAGCAAAGCAAACATAGACCTCTAAAGCATCAGAGGTGGGATCAGGTGCCATATGGGGAAGTGAGCATCCCTTGCCAACCGTTAACGTCAGCCATATGTCTTTGTCATGATCGGGAAATAACGGGAAAATCTGTCAATTCAGTGAGTAAATACATGCACTGTAATTGCGATATCATGTTGTATAAATTTCACATTTACCTTGTTACATGTAATTCAGAATTTACAACATACATTTGTATGAAAAAATTTTTTTATTACCTGAAAAAAGTTGAAGCCAAAAAAAAAATTATGAGATAAAATTGGCTGTCGTCTACATGTGCAATTGATCCTTTTGGCTTGGTGGGGGGGGGGGGGGGGGGAAATTGATGACTTTTTCAAAGCCAAATTCTTCCACTTCCAATTTTTTTTACATACCTTTTACATCTTACTAGAAGTAAATGAGGAGGGAAAGTGGGGTCTTGCTCTATAGCGAAAAAATATGGGAGAAAACGTACATTAAGCTAAGACGGTCAAACACTCACTGTTGATTGGTTAAAACTGCTGTGAAGTTTCCTATTTTTTCTAGATATAAAAAATTTAAAGTGAGTTTCATTGTATGCTATCTGCTTCATTATTCAAACAGAGAACAGCCGGTAGGGCTTAATTAAAAGTCAATAGTTATCGAATTTTTACAGTGAAAGAAGTATTGTCTCAATATATTTTTTTCTGAAGAGGATGGATTTTGTGTGCATATCGTATGCATTATTGAGAAATTGGGGTTATTGAAAAGGGTAGAGGGTTAATTCGATCTGGATGGATAACAGTAAACAAACACTACTGTGATTTTCAAGATTTTCGTCAAGTGCTTTTTTTAATTTGCAGTGGCGTAGCATCGTTTTTGAAAGTGGGGGGGCCATTGCCAGAGAAAATTTTTTTTATTATTGAAAAAGTTGACAAGCAAAAGAAAAAAAAAAGGAAAAAGTTAAATGTCAATAGTTATCGAATTTTTACAGGGGGGGGGGGGGGGAAAGAAGTATTGTCTCAATATATTTTTTTCAGTGTCAACTACTTTAACTGGATTTTGTGTGCATATCTATACATCATTAAAATTGGGGGGGGGGGGTACCAGGCTTTCAATTAACATTTCCTATAGTGTAAGTAACACTTGTGATTTTCAAGATTTTCGTCAAGTGCTTTTTTTAATTTGAAGAATTGTAAGGCTTTTAAATGTAGGATTACCATCCAAAATTGCTGTAATGTTACATTCGGAAACTGTACAAAAACCCCATTAATTGTGCTCTATGTGACTAGATTCATGCTTGTTTATCAATCTACAAATAATTATGCACGACTTCATGGAAAACAAGTTCAATCATACATATATGACTTCATGGAAAACAAGTTCAAAGAATTTTAACAGATTAATAATAAAATTATTAACACTTTTGAAAATTTAAAATCATTAATGTTATTTTTCTTCAGCTACGTGCACACAAAACATTATCAAAGAAGAAGGCAAAATCAAACGTTCTTAACCAAAAATTTCCAATCTTACCTTTCATTGTGAGGAATCAAGGGCCCTAAATAACACACACCATATAACACTTGTAATCGATTCGATTGAATGTCATCCGAAGCAGATCTCGGGGGAACCCCTATCTGTCATCACTGACAGATCTGATATTAATTTCTGGGGTGCTGTACTTTGAATATAATAGCAGGAATGAACTATAATTGACATGATGACCAAACAATTTTACTTTCGTCACGGGATGTCGTCACTATTGTGCATAGGAACCTTGTGTTTCATGACGAAACCATCAACAAAGTGAGATTCCTGTCATATACAATATGGTATGTACAGTATATAATATACTGTACAATATGGGTACACAACAGCTCTTGGAAGCAAAAATCTTTGAATGAAATTTGTATTTTGTGATTCTATTCAAAACATATTCCCAACAAAGATTGTTCATAAATTGAAGTTTTTGTATCATACACATCCCTGGCTGCAGAGATCATTATGCTAGCAATTTATGGAACATTACATGTATACTGAGTTGACCAGTTGTTACGTACTGTTCATTTTCACACGAAAATATAAACACTTCTTTGCATGGCGATTGATTTGAACTTCTTCTTGAAATTCTTTATCATTTTTTATACAAGAAGAAAAATATCCTGCCAAAAGCAGTTAAGATAAAACGTTCTTTTAAGGGCAGTGGATAATAAATACGTGTTAATCTTTGGAGCTCTGTGATCTAGCTTTTAAATGACATGCCTCATGGTATGCACCTAAGAAGTTCTAGTCCCCAGTCATAGAGATTCCGAGATAATATTGAGAGACGTTTGGAAATAAAAGTCTGTTCTCTTTCCTATGAAGACTAATGGAAACAAGGCTTAACAAGCAGATTTGATCAATAGTCTGGGCAGAAAGATTCCATAGAATTACGTGCCACTGTACATTTAAACCAGTAAACACACAGCGTTCCTCTATCATCTTCTGTTTCACATGAAATTAGTACTTGGGTCTTTTGAAAAATTCTTTTAAATTGGTAAAATCTGAATGATTGTCAGCAGGATCAAAAAAGCTTCCAAAAATTCAATAAACTGCTGTGCACTATTGAAATGAATAATTATTGTGCAGAAAGCATGATCCTGTATTGATGTATACATGCATTCTGTTTTCAGTTTTATCTAAAAGGAATAGAACAAAATCGCTGTCATGTACATGTGTAAGATGTATATTGGATAGAGAACGCTTAAAAACCCACGTGATGGTATAAAAAGGAATTGTTATTAATATGGTTCCAGACAGAATATATTTGTGAAACACTGAAATCCCTGTATGGTAGATCATAGCCAAGGTTAAAGGGTTGAGTTTCGAATTTCAAGGTTAAGGTATAAACTGTTGGTACTCAAAGGAAGGTCTTGAAACAAGGAATACACGTGTGGAGTAAGAAATGCCTCATATTAACCCTTATTTTTGGCCAAGGTTAAAGATTTGTTTTTCAAAAGAAGAACAACTTCCAAAATCAATGTAAAACTAGAGGTACTGTGACCAATGAGCTCACTAAATGATACCCCCGCCTCCCATATGAATATAATGGCAGTATCCATGCTTTGCTCTTGAAAATCCAAAATATATGTCAGATCAAAAAATAAAATAGGAGGTGCACAATGGCAACATATAGTAAAGATTATGTGAAAGTTTCATTAAATTTCCTTCAGTGGTATGAGAGGAGTTGCGGATAAGAGATGGGTACCCCAAAGCGTAGCAACGGACGGACGGACATACCGATTACTATATACCCTCCCACTTTTCAAGCGGGGGGTATAAATATAGTATCACAATTCAAGAAGGTTCTTATCACAAGAAATAAAAGTCCTAGCACCAAACGTTCAAATGTGGTGAGCAAAATTAAGGATTTTCAAATAAAGTCAAATTCCTCCTAGAGCTCATCAAAACTGTTAGTATCCGAAGAAAAGAAAAAAAAACACATGAAACTTAAAAGCTCTAGCACTAATTCTTTAAAAGTAATGGGCAATTTAAGGTTTTTTTCGGACAACAAATGGACGATCAGATCATAAATAATAGCTCGAATCTTTGGTTACGGGGACATGAAAATGGATATTAAAATTTTTTGTAGCTTTAACTTGTTTTCAAAATAAATTGATTATAAAAATTTGTTTGTTGAATTGATAAATTCATTTTTTTTTTTTTTTTTTTTTGCTTTTTCATCATTTATAAAATACATTATATATCCTTTAAGTAACTCTATTTTTCAACACCAAATAATAACTGTTTTTAAGCAAAACAGTAAAATTAGGCGAAATTTTTTATTTTTGTGGTTTAAACAAAATCCACCATTTAAAACATTTCCAATAAAAAAAGACTTATTATAAAAATGCCAATATCACAACTGCACTAATTAACTGTAATTAAACAATAAAACAGGAGTGGCTAAAAAACTAAGCAAATACACTGCATTTAATAGCATCTCCGATTAATGATATTATAATCATAAAAACGCAGATGCACACTGTAAAGATACGTGCCCTCGTCTGGAATTTTACAATGTTCATTATTTGATTAAATAATAGATCTGAAAAAATAAAGTGCAAAAAAAGTACACAGAAAGGTACAACATGAAATTACCTCATGACACTAAGAACACAAACGCCAGATATTTTAGAAACTAAGCGAGTAAAATTACTGGTTGCATTGATCTTAACCTGTCTTCTCTTCCGAGATGTTTTAATTATTTTATATTAATCGGACAACAACAGCCTGACTAATGGCTCACCATGTATTGGTAAGTCGTAAAATTGTAAAGTGTCCATCCAGTGGCTCTCATGACAATACGACCTTTAGGTATTTTGTGACGACCTGATCAATATAGAATGTCTGCAAATCACAAAAAAGAATCTTAATATAATCTCTAGATTTTTCTAAGTTGCAAGAACTTGTTACCAATCCCTTTGAGTGAATTATGCAATGAGATATGTTCAAAACAAACAATCTCTCGATTACATCAGATAACATAATAAAGAAACAGATTACATTTGGTTCGAAACGTACAAAAAAAATTAAAGGTAGCAGTTTACAACAATGTGTAAAAATGAAATACAAAATACGAGTATAAGTATATGGAGATAACGAAAGTATTCAAGCTCTAAATTTCATTCAAACAATACAAAATAAGAGCAAAGCAAACACGGGCCTCTTTACATCAGAGGTGGAATCAGGTGCCTTGGAGGAGTGAGCATCCTTTGACAACTGGTCACACCCATCGTGTGCTCATTATCAAAAAGGAAATAGGAGGGCAAAATGGCACTTTGTTTTTTTTTAAGATTCCTAAAAGTTTATGAAAAAGGTCATTCAGCTGGTATAAAGGCCAGTATACACGATGAGATTTGTAGTATAATACAAGTATTATATAACACTTTTGTATTATAATACTTTCTTGTACTCACGCTAATACATATCTTATAAGATTGTAAATAAACTAGGTATTCCAACGTGTTTTCCCCGCCATAATTATCTCTCTGTCAAAATAATAAGTATGGAGGGTGAGGCTCTGATAGCAGTGCCTATCATCGTACTTTGCAATGATTGATATATTCTGCAAGTCCTATTCCCATTCCAATAAAACCACAAGTTTTTCGATGTCTTTATTTGTAAAGTCGGCCATTATTATTTACCATGTGCTTTCTAGTAATGATAAAAATAGGATGACCCCTAGTATCATTACATTTCATTTGTTGAAAGTAAAAGGTATTAGTTAAGACTTGTATTAGGAAATAGAGCATTGCTCTATTCATAATACAGTTTTATAAGATTCGAAAAATCTTATTTTTTTTAAGAGTGTATACACGATAAGATTTTGTATTATAATACAAATCTTATAATACAAATCTTACCGTGTATACCGGCCTTAAATGATGGATTGTATTTGCTAAAAAGGTGATTGTATCGACCATAAAACGTATGAAATGATTACTTAAAACGAACCTTTTGATATTCTTGTTTCAGCTTCAACTTGTTTGTGAATACCTGGTAAATTACCTCGTTCTAGAAATAATTTTTCATACGTAGAGCATGCCTTTGTACGGCCCTCCGGCGGCACCGTGCCTTTGCAGCTGGGAGATGTTAACCCATACGCAGATGATAAGGGTACATTGCTGCATATTAGCACAGAAAGTTGACGATTGGAACGCAAAGTCATCACATTTATCTAACATAAGCTTTTGTTGTCAGATTTTCATGATTGTCTTGTTTCTCGTAAAATATCCGAAAATGAAACAGATGTGTTAGATTTTTTTTGAATTTTTTATTTCAATAATTTTGATTAAACGGAATTTTAAGCAGTAAAATTCAGTTTGGAGATGTCAGGTACTTTCCAAAGCTTAAGGCATGACGGACCCACAATAGGGAACATGCTTTTTCAATTTCATTTTCTTAAAAGTACATTAAAATTAAGGCACAGATGAAAGGGTACAACGAACCACAAAGCAAATCCATGAACTTAGTGTTATGTTTTATTGATTATTTATCAATTTTTTGATTTTTTTAAAAAATATTTTTAAAAGGTTAAATTTCTCACTTTATTCCATAGAAAATGTTTGACCCCGTTGTTTTTTCACAACCTACCCAAAGGAGGACATGACTCTTAATATCAGAATTATACCATCATAGCCTTGCTGTTCCGAAGAAGTTATTTTCATCCATGATGAAAAAATGATTACAGAGGATGCTTGCATATTTAAACAATTAATCCTAAGAAATATTTTGAACCATCGTAAAATCAAAATCTAGAAAATATATTAAATATATAAATACATGTATACAATTGTATTTATTTCTAAAAGTTTGACCCAAAGACTAAGAAAAGAAGACTCGATTTCGAGTCAGCTTCAAAACCCGATATCACAAATAGAATTGATGTGATGTGAGGTTAAAAAGAAAAACATCCTCTTTACATTCCTATCTCAGAGTGAAATACAGGAAAGTCTTAATATGCTTATTCTCCGTACATTGCTTGGCCAGAAATCGGGATTTATTTCATTAAAACTAATCTTTTCATCTCAGTGGATTTGGAAACCAGTCATAAATACAGGCTTGTTTTCTTGACGTTTTTACGTGTACAACAATCAGCAATGCTGATAATTTTATTCCTGCTTTTCAATTTCACATTCTCTAGGTTCTAGATTTAGCCGAATTGTACTAAAACACAACAAAAGCTGTGAAGCAAAAGATTTTTTTTTTATTTGAAATGTACTTGTAATAAAGAATGAAATGGAAAATTATGGTCTTAATGTAATGCAATGGATGAAGCATGTACGCCATTTGTGCCTTGTCCTACAAAGGAAATAGTTTAAGACAACGACTGGAACACATGCACCCGAGCAGTAGTGTTAGGAGGCGATGGACAGACCATGTGGCTTTATGCTCAGTAATACAAGGATTAAGTAAGCATAATTGACAATGATGTATTGTTCATTAGCTGTATTGGCAATACATTGGCATACTTAATTTGCCTTGCGAAAGAAGTAGTTGTCTTGTCGAAAGCTTTTAATAATAAATACTAACAAGCATACGCTAGCACGAGAAATTCTTTGAGAATTTACGCCTCTAACCTCAATCAAAGCCTCTGTGTACTGAGTATATGGAGGTTGGGGGTGCCTTTCTCTCATTGAGCGAAATAGCTTTGGAATTGCAGAGGACAAAAGTATTTTATTTGGACTTATTAACAAATGTAATTTGAGTATTATCAGAAAAGATATAACAAGGGAATTAAAAATATGATTCATAATGTTGATGGAACCTGGATATTTTTCAAACAAATAATGATGAATTCTCTAGAGTTTTTTGACATGTAATGTACAACCAATATTATAACGGATAAGCTCTTAACCATTGATTCTAACTTGATGAAAAGCAATGTAGAGTCAACGTTCGAAATAGAGACAATATATAATACGCTAAAATGAAATATAATCCACCCAAATGCTCAGGAATCTAACGGTCGATTCCATTACCCACAGTCACTAATATTGCGGAAAATGACTACAGAATTATTTACGGAAATCTTTGAATTGTGGCATCGATTCCATTCTTTGTCACGAGTGGTTTTCTGTGGGAAGTGAAAAATATTGGCACAAAATTTGCTTGGAAAACTCGCCTACTCTAGCCGCGATGCTCTTACAAGAACTTCATCAACGATCCTACAGCACGATAAGGAATTGTGGATCGGCGAATCAAACAAATTATGTAATATTGTTAGAGAGTGATTACCACTTCATTATTTTATTTTTCAATATTAAATCACTCCTTTATTTAATGAAACATGCTGTTTTAAATCCTGGCCAATTTATTGTTGAATCCAATTTCCCTCTCTACATCGTTAACTGTATCAAAAGGTTTGCTGTATTGAGTTCAGAATATAAGAGCAGAGACCGCTTATATTTTATTAAGCTTAAAATTCGTGTAATGTAATTAATTTAAAGACAATCATTACTTAATACAAAAATTATCACCAGAAGGAGCATTATGAATTGAAAATACGTTTCAAGATTCTTTTAAAACTACTTTGTAGACAGTTATTCGTACTATGGAAAATTTACTGAGATACGTGACTAAGAAAAACTGGTTTCAATTTTTGTTCAATACATTTCTCAATATCTCTGTACAAAGATCTGTGAATAAATAAATGCAAGAGGTGGAGGGGGGGGGGGGCTAAAAAGTTTTTGTACATTACTTGCACTAAAAAAAATGTTGGTATATTAGTTGCGTTTTATCTTCATCAGATAACATAATAGTAGTATATCTTTTGTTTTATTATAAAAATATAGAATAAGATATTAGTACTCACAGTAATCTCCCCTGTTTAGCAATTCAATACTCCCCGCCATCACTAACTATACAGCTTTATTCTGATGAGTAAGATTCTGGGAGAGCCGATGAGATTTGACATTTTAATCCAACATCATCCGGGAACATTGGTCGGAAGTCCTTTCATTATATCCCAATAAAATGTTAATATGACAATCCTAACCAGCTTATCCCTTATAAATTGCATGGAATCCGAACAACCAATTGTTTTCCCCCACAATTTACCTAGGCTTGCGTTTTTGCTCTATAGAGATTTGTCAAAACGATGTAATCTTCCTTTAATTTACACAGCAGGAATAGGAACAGATGTTTCATACACACAGTGAAAGTTTACGTTTTTTTCTGATATTTTCATGTTCACAAATCACTGTATATCAGCATTCCCAGTGGAGGGTTACGTCTGCCTCTTATATCGGAGGATTCCGTACTCCTGTTTGCCCTCGGTCTCTATTCACGGCTACTATAATCAATGATCACAGATCAGATGTTATATCAATCACTAAACGCCTTTTGTTTAAAAATCCGCCCCAATTTACAGCTTTCTTATTAATAATAAGTAATTTCCGTTTTCAGTTTTTAAATATTATAGTCGGAAAAAAGGAAGAAAAATTGACAAAAAAATCAGTGCACTTAATTATTCAGGATGCAGCAATATATAAATATCATATACTAATAGCCATTCATTATGTACACCTTTCAATAAAGAACGAACTGAAAACTAAATACAGCCTTTCCATATGGTAGCAATGATAATGTCGATAGTGTTGGGAATCTTTTCAGTCCACAGAGTAACAATATGAATGGATACAGGGACTTTTTAACCATACACAGAGACGTACGCGTTGTGGTAGACATCAGCCTTACAATAAACCTATTATACTTTTACATTATGTCTCCTTTGATTCATCACTACCCTCTGTAAATAAGTTAAATCTTCATCATATTGGCATCAATCTTTGAAAGTTTTGAATATAGTTCATTTGAAAAGCGAGGAAAGTCTGTATTTGGAATCTTCCATGCCAAATCTGTGATAATGGATATGCAAACCAGGCTTTTTAAACCGTGGCGTTTTACTGAAGAGAATATGCTGGTATCATGTGCCTTTAACATAAGTATATTAACGAGGAATTGACGCAACAATACGTAATATCGCGATTACCTCGCAGTTATCCAACTTACTACCGCTCTTTTGCGGGGGAGTCGAGAAAGCTCAAATCTCACGAGATTACTGGGGCACATGGCATTGTTTACAGTAGTGACAATCGAATGATTTGAACAATTTTAAGTCGAAAGTACAATGTATTGCCAAGAATTGAATTCCAGATAGTATATTGTCAAATAAGGAAAGTTTAGATTATTTTATCAACTTTAAAATGATACGATTTTAAATGAAAATTTAACGAGAAGAGCCCACTTAGTAAAAAATATCGTAAAAAATGTAACATTTTAGGATTAGCTCCTCTCAGAAATTAATGAGGCTGGTTCAGGGATTGATAAGCAAGCTATTCCACCAGGATTTTTTACTTATCTGTCCTTATAAATTCTACAATGATGGATCTTGCATTGTATTCAATAACACACTTGCCCCCAGCCAACAGACGTTTCCTACCTCCATCGCGAAAGAGTTCCGCTAAGTTAAGTTATCGCGATATCAAGTATTATATGTTATTCTAATATTCTTAATCAAAAAAGGATCCAGTCTTATTTCAAGTTGAAGTCCACATTTTGTATTTCATTCAAATATACATAGACTTTTGCTTCCAAACTTTTTACATACATGTACTAGGTTCAAAAACCCCTCTACAGTACCTAGCTATTGTAAGCGTAAATTTCGATCTTGTCCATATTTATGGAACGCCAAATTCACAAAAATGAGCAAAACTTAGTTTCACAGTCGATAAACTAGGTTTATCGGTTGTAAACTATAGTTTACGGACTGTAAACTATAGTTAACAACGTTAATCTATATTTTACATCTGTAAACCATACAACCGTAAACTATACTTAACGCCGAAAACAATCATTTGCGATTGCAAAATATAGATTATCTGATAAATATAGTTTCACGATTTGTTTACTGTGGTTTACAACTCTTAACTATAATTAACGATCGTAAATTATAGTTTACAGACGTGAATCAATGTTTATCAACAAAATCTATTGTTAACGTTTTATTACAGACAGATAAACTTAGATTAGCATTCGTAAACTATAGTTAACAACCGTTAAATATAGTTTTACAGATGAAAACTATAGTTAACGAATTGTAAACTATAGTTCACGGTTTGTAAACTATAGTTTACAGTCGATAAACCAAGTTAATCAATTGTAAAACTATGTTTAGCACGCCAAATTCACAAAAATGAGGTAATTATAGTTTCACAGTCGATAAACTAGGTTTATCGGTTGTAAACTATAATTTACGGACTGTAAATTATAGAACAAGTTAATCTATATTTCATATTTGTAAACCATAGTTAACGCGATAATCTATGTTTCACAACCGTAAACTGTACTTAACACCGAAAACAATCATTTGCGATCGCAAACATAGATTCTTTGATAAATACAGTTTCCCGATTTGTAAACTATGGTTTACAACTCTTTACTATAGTTAACGATCGTAAATTATAGTTTACAGACGTGAATCTATGATTATCAACAAAATCTATTGTTAACGTTTTATTACAGACAGATAAACTTAGATTAGCATTCGTAAACTATAGCTAACAACCGTTAAATATAGTTTTACAGATGAAAACTATAATTAACGAATCGTTAACTGTAGTTAACGGTTTGTAAACTATAGTTTACAGTCGATAAACCTTGTTTTGTAATTTTGAAACTTGGTTTAGCTCATTTTTGTGAATTTGGCGTGCCATACATATTCTACTTCAGCCTCCAACTATTGTCCTACTGGACAAGTCGTTACTGGAGACGTATTGATAAGGACTTCAGCTGGCGTCATTATACCAGGAATATATTTAATTCTACGGCAGATAATGCCAAGAGAATAGTCAATTGATATTAAAATACCTCGACACTTCTTCAGAATGGATTAAAAACTGAAATTGAGGTGCATTATGAATACAATCTTTTCTGCTTTTAATTATTCAGAAGTGAAAAAAAAATTACACGATCAATATGTACTGTTCCCGGTTAACAAAGCAGTTTAACAACATTGTCTTTTAAGGCTAAATTAATTTTTTAGCTTTTGACAAAATAGATAGTTCTTCCTCTTTTTTTCAATAAAATGAGAACATGTAAACTTCCGTACATTACCATTGGTATTTTGTAAAATTATTTTATTGAAATACATTATGATTTTACTAGCAAGTACTCTGAGGTTGATAATAAAAAGATGTTTTCTGACTGACAGTATTTATGAAGTGTCTAGATACCAAGTCTTCCAACAAGAATGTATTTTATAAGAATCCACTTGAGTATCAAACAATCCTCTTATAAGCAGACCTACTTTCCTTTTTATAGGAAGCAAAATTTATTTAAGAAAGCTCTGCATAAATAGAAGGTATCTTGCTGAAATATTGGCCTTTGATTATATACGGTTAAATTACAGTTTAATTTTCTATTCTTTAAGAGAAAATTTACGTTCTGTGTTTGGTTGCAATCCAACAAACAAAACATCTTATTAATGTAACAGGTGAAGATAACGAACAGAGATCGATATAAAAAAATAATACAAATATGTGAAAAGGACATTAAAAAACGGACCCCTGGATATCCCAAGGATTGGATAAGGTGTCGAGGAGAAGTAAGCATTCCCTATTAGTCACACCCGCCATAAACCGTCTGAGTCCATAGGATTTTTTTCTGAAACGGTTTGATTTGAACATATTTTATTGTTTAGATGTTACAACAAAAGGATTGAACACAAGTTCTTAAAACTTAGAAAAAAAACGTTCTCTCCTTTGAAACCTTCTGAACCTAGAAACCTCTCCTTCTGAACTGGTTGACATACATATTCAAATGATCTTTTGAAAATTTATTTTTCAAAAGATTAAGATTATTTTCATAATAAACATGAAAAAGAAACTTTTTTCCAAACATTTCCATTATCATCGTTAAGTTCTTCTGTGGAATAGAAAAATGATTATCACAAGAAATACGAAAGTAAGTTGACAATGCGAACATCAGTCGAGATCTAGGATAGATAGAACATGCATCTGAGCAGTAAGAAACAAATTGTCCGATGATTTGATCAACTTAATCGAATACAATCATGGCATTGACCCTCAATAAAGATAAACATCTTGGGAGGCATCAATAATGAATACGCAGTAGTCCCTCTGTTTTGAAATCGATGATTTAGACCAAAAGCGCGCGAATTCAACATTTTTTAACGAAAAATTCAATAATATCATCAACTGCTACTTAATTTTTGTGCCCCGCCTGCGGATCAGAATAAAACTCAGGGAGCACTTTAACTGACATCTCACTGTCTGTCATACTATATCTCAAGAGCTTCAATGAAATATATGGAGATAACTAACAGAAATTTAAATCTCAAAAGCCCATTAAACAGTACAACTCAGGAGAAAAGCAAACAAAGAGCTCTTTTTAAAAAACATCAGATGTTGGATCAGATGCCATGGAGTAATGAACATTCCCTGGCTGCTGACCCGTCACACATTCCGTGTGCTATTTGATATGAGCGGAAAATCGAGAAAAAAATCCATCGACACATCAGTGTCGTGTCCAAAAAAGGTCTAAGAATTAGTATGCAAATGTCAACCAGCATTTAAACTAGAGGTACTGTGACCAATGAGCTCACTAAATGATACCCCCGCCTCCCATATGATTATAACTGATGACAAAGTCCATGTTTTGCTGTGCCCGGGAAACCCAAAATATGTGTCGGATCAAAAAGTAAAATAGGAGGTGCACAATGGCAATATGTAATAAAGATTCTGTGAAAGTTTCATCAAATTTCATTCAGTGGTATGAGAGGAGTTGCGGATAAGAGATGGGTACCCCAAAGCGTAACAGACGGACGGACAGACAGACGGACGGACGGACAGACGTACAGACGGACGGAATTAACGATTACTATATACCCTCCCGCTTTTCAAGCGGGGGGTATAATGATTGAATGTTGTTTAACGTCCCTCTTGAGAAATTTTCACTCATATGGAGACGCCACTACTTGCCGGTGGAGAGCTACAAATTTTGTCCTATACTCTGCACTTAGGGCCACTGAGCAGTGAGGGATCTTTTCCGTGGAAGCACCTACTGCGACACAGGACCTCGATCCCGGTTTATACGGTCGCATCCGAAAGGCTGGTCTCCACGTCCCACAGTGGGATTCGAACCCGCAACGTAAGGATTAACTCCTTACTTCGCGACGCTAGAGCAGGCGCTAGATAATCACTGCACCAAGCTGGCGACTCACCATTTGACTCAATGATAGATTGTGCTTGCTGACAAGGTCAATGTATTGATCATAGACCTTACAACTTTATTGTCAATAAATTATCTCGTTTCAGAAATTATTCACACGTCGAACATGCACTTGTGTGTGGAATCAACTGAGAGATATAAAGTAATTATGCAGGGGATGAAGGTACTACTATATTGCCGCATAAGTAAGGGAAGTTGACGCTTGAAAAGTTAAAGCCATGAGATTTATCATAAAGTTTGGTTGTTAGATTACCAAATAACGTATTTTTCTTGTAAAATATCCAAATATGAAATAGATATGTCAGACTCTAAGGTATATTTTATTTCAAGTTTCAAGGGATTTTTTGTGCTGATATGAATGGAAGTAACTATTGTTGATTGATAATACGTTGTTAAATATATCGAAAGTTGAGTTGAAGGCCACAGCAAGCATTTTCTTAATCTCATGTAAAAATTTTGAATAAATTCTGCGTCATTTGAATACAAACATCGGTCATATATAATTATATATTCATAAATATGGTATGAAAAAGACCCCTCATTCCTAAGTGGCCCTAAACGTTAGTATATATAGGTGCTCTAAACGGAGACATGTTCTCATCATAAGTTGATATTTCAAGGATTTCAAAACCCTTGTTTAAGGTGTTTTCACCCTCACAATTTTAATGGTTCAAAGTACAAAAACTGCATTCCTTTTCATTCAATATACTTTACATTTTCCAATTATTGCATCAAATGTATAGGTCACCATATTATTTAAGATGCGAAATATAAATACATGTAAACAGAAGTGTATGTCAACATAAAAAAATAGCACATTTTTTGTAAACAGTATTATGAAAAATATGTAAAAACTGGTTAAAATGCATAATTGTGATGCTGAATGTTCCTAAATACATCCTACTTATAAGATACTTTTGAATTGCGAATATCAGAGAAACTATTTTTACATTAGAAGTACAAAAAAGCAAATGCCTGAATGAAGAGACCTTAGGAGTTATTGCCCTTGTCACATTTTTAAAAGATTGAATAATTGATTAAATAAAGAAAATATGCCTTTTTAAAATTCTTTTACTTAAGAAACGAAGTTTCGGGGGTGTATAGTTTTGTCGTGTCCGTCCGTCTGTCTGTCTCTTTGTTTGTTTGTCCGCAAAAACTTTAACCTTACTCATAACTTTTGATTTTGAGGAGCTATGACTTTCATATTTCATATGTGTATTCCTTGTGACAAGACCTTTCTTTGGGTACCAACAATTTTGATATTTTGACCTTGACCTTGGAGATTAACTCACTTTTACACAAAAATTACAAATTTTTACTTTGGCCATATTTTTTGAACAGTAGATACCAGGACATTTATACTTCAAATATATTTTCTTTGTGGCTAGACCTACTAACAACCTTGACATTGGAGATTGTTATACCTATGAAAAAAACTTTATCCTTGGCCATAACTTTTGAACGGTAAGGGTTAGGGCTTTCATACTTCACATATGTAATCCTTGTGAGAAGATGCTTCATTGGATACCAAGAAATTTGACCCTTTGACTTGACTTTTGACCTAATTTTAAAATACAACCTTGACCATATTTTTGAAGGGTTGGGACTAGGGCTGTCATACGTCACATATTTAATTCTTGTGACAAGACCTTTTATTTGATATAAAGAACTTTGACCCTTTGACCTTGACCTTGGAGTTTGACCCATGTTTACACAAAAAATCCAAACTTTTACTTTGGCCTTAATTTTTAAACCGTAGATACTAGGAATTTCATATTTCAAATATCAGTTTTATGTGGCAAGACCTTTTATTTGAAAACAACAATTTTGACCTTTTTACCTTTACCTTGGAGATTTCCATACTTACGAAAAAACTAACCTTGGTCATAACTTTTGAACGGTAAGGGCTAAAGCTTTCATACTTCACATATGTAATCCTTGTGACAAAACCTTTCATTTCATATCAACAACTTTGACCCTTTGACCTTGACCTTAGACTCTGACCTACTTTATACAAACTTTAACCTTGGCCATAACTTTTGAATGGTAAGGACCTGGACTTTCATACTTCTTATATGCAAGGCCTTTCTTTAGAAACCAACAACCTTGATCCTTTGACCTTGACCCCGGAGTTTGTCCTACCTCTAAAAATGTAAACCTTGGTCATAACCTTTGAACAGGTGGTGCTAGTGTTTTATATTTCACATTTGTAATTCTTGTGAAAAGGCCTTACTTTAGGTACAATATATTTGATCTGCATTTGAGAAAGCTTAACCTTTGCTATGTTGCCATACGGGGGCATCAGTGTTTCACAAACACATCTTGTTTCTATACTAGATTTGAGTATATTATGTATCCTTGATTAATACATGGGGTCAAGTGGGTCTGATCGGTCAACAGAGAATGCCAACTCCTTCTAAGGTCCAGGTCCCACCTGGAATTTCCAGGTGTCTGTGATTTATGCTCTCTTCACATACATTTGTATTGTTTATACATTTTTTTTACAACCATTCCCCCCTGATGAATTAAAATCAGACTTTTTGCTATTATACAGACAGCTGCTTTTTCAATTAAAAATGGAACTCATAAATTCATATACTTTGTCAATGGGACTTTGCAAATTCATTTTGTTAAAAAAACATTCTGATTGCACACACCTGAATTGTATTGATATTAAAATGTAGCTTTCAAGAGTTTTTAATTGACAATATCTAAGTAGTTTTTATAGATCTTGGGCAAGAGAAGCTTAGTCCTCCTAGGCTCCTGATCCCACCTCTAGATATTCCAGGGATCCATCTTTCATGCCCTGTTTGCAGATTATTATTGATTGTTGTATTTTTTTTAGATCAATAACTGTTTGTTATCTTCAGTTTCATATGACAAAAACTCTTCATTGCATATTCTCTTGATAACATTCATAGCAGGGCAGAAAATTGTTTGGAATTTAATACATGGTTTATCTTTTTTTGGCTATCAGAATGAGAAGTCAAAACATTTATGATCAATGTTTTCAAGTGGTTGACCACAATAACAGGGTCAGATTCTATATAAGGCTTTCAAGCAAATATCCTTTGTCCTACATGTACTGTAATAATGCCAAGTAGCAACACTTTGAAGTAACTGGGTGATAGTAAATATAATATCTTGACACACATAAAATTTCTTACATCCCACTAGTGAAACATATATATGTACTAAAATAAGTTAAAATTTTCAGTAAAACAAAGATATCACATGTCAGACACATTTATTATGCAACAATAGAATCATTAACAACATACTGCAACAAACTGCATAACAACAAGTAAATGATATTTATAAATAACATAGATACTCATCTGCAGAATGTATGAAGACTATGACAATGCTTAAATTAATTTAACTAGCTTACATGCTGAACTCAGTTAGCTATTGAGAGCATTATATTAAATAGCAGCATATAATGAAACAGAAAACATGGAATGTAAAATGTTAACAGTATTGTACCTATTAGCAAGTCAAACTGCAACAGGTAACATTGGAAAATAAAACAAAAGGTGAAGCCTTACAGAGAAAAGAGGGTACTTGAATTTTTGACATTTGTGAAAAAAAGCAACATTTACTTCTCAAAATACAAAGCATCAGATGAAGCAGCATATAGTTTATCATTATTATTAAAGATATTCCTTTCATTCTAAAAACCCAGAAATCTGGGGAAAACTTCCAACTTAGAAAGCTATTTTTTGTTGATTTCAGGACTTGAACCTGAAATGAGAAAGTCAAATATTGAGGTCCGTGGAATGGCAGTGTAATTATCAACATAGTATCCTATACTGCAGGTGCTATGAGTGAGTCAAAGCTTCAATAGCCAAGCAGTTTGCTTTACCATGAGTGAGCAGTGGGGGGAGGGATTGTTTTCTACTGGTGGGTGTTTTTTTTACTCTTGAGACTGAGTGGTGGGGGTGTTTGACTAGTGAGGCTGAGCGGTGTAGGTAGTGTGTGTGTTTGGGGGGGGGGGGGGGGGGTTACAACTGATGGGTGTTTGACTAGTGGGGCTGGGTGGTGGGGTGGAGTGTAGTGGGATCCCTATAATGGTCATCAATGTCCCCCACGACCCCGCTCTCACAGCTCTCTATCAGGGAGTAGCTGCGGTACACACTGCTGTGGGGACTCATGGGACTGGCCTTCCAGCACTCGTTGGCATTGGACACTAGGTACATGGTGACCTTCGGCAGACGATTCGTCTTCAGGAGATAGAAGAGGATGACCCGGATGAAGACTTGACTGATGAGCATGAGGCAGGCAAATCCAAACAGGATGTAGCAGGTGTTAAACAGGATCTGCTGAAGAGTTACTACCAAGGGGAGCAACTCTGTATGAAGGTACTCCATAAATGTGGCATCTTGAAATTCTACAAAACAGAAAATATTACATATAAATATGGTACATAATTTTTAAATTTACATTGACGTTCAGATGGGAAAACATTTCATTTTTAGAAATATCAAATAAGATTTTTCTTACCTTGAAGATAGTGTGGATAAATTGGCATGAAGTTACAGCTCTGTAGAGATTCTAGGAGAGATAATGATGGTTGTGCTTGTTGACATGGTGAAGCATTTTCTATGGAACAAAGTTCTTGAACAAGATTTTGTACAATGGAGGTCTGAAATAAGACAATGTAATAATAAATACAGGTAAAATAAACATTTAAGTATATTCACATGGTAAGATTACCGGGTACTTGGTAGATATTAAGAGTCCTACTACCTACTGTATACTTACATGTTTCTGTACAGTGTGCCCTAATAAAGAGTTAATATCATTCACTTCCATGAATGTTTTGGTTTGGAAATCTGTCAGCATTTCATTGCTAAACACAGCAAAGTCACTCAGCAGACTGTTAGAGATCTGTATCTGCCTGTGGAGCTGAGGCAGTATGGATTTAGTATCCATCAGAAAAGTAGCTGTCTCTATGGTTACAAGGTTATTTGTTGTCATGGTAATTAGTGAAATAATTAAAATAAAAGCACCTACAAGCACTATTCTCCATAATAATGGAGAAATTAGATGTTTATACACAAATCTAGCCACTTTTTTCACCATTGTGTATGAGTCTACTTTTTCCTGCACTGTAGGCATTGTGGTTCTTTGCTTGGAACGTTTCTGGGAGTAGATCTGCTGCAACATGTGCTCCTTTCCCTTTGAAGAACCTCCCTGGAAATATTGCAGCAGGTCATTTTTCCTCTCATAAATATCTTTACTATCACTGTAACTAAAATGTCTCTCTCTGGGCTTATCTCTCTTTTCAGCATCAATGCCAGTCAAAATGAAATAAATTTTCCCAGCCACAGAATCCATGGCCACTTTTTCCTCTACGCCCATCTTAGCTTTCCTGAACATTTGTCTTAACCAGGTGAAGCGGTACAATAGAAGAAGCACATCCATGAATAGAAACACACAGATGAACACTGGGAACAGAATAGACTTCATTTTCTCTATCAGGGAAGCCGTAGAGGAATAGGAATCTCTCCTGGCCTGGTGAGAAGAGGAAATGTTATGATGGTTCAGTGTGGAAGGGTTAAAGTTCAACTCGTTCTCCAGAATATGGAAGTTGTGTGATGTCAGCTGATTAGTGAGCTCCTCTATGGAATTCACCAGTAAATCATCATCTGATACAGAAAGTTTCAGGTTGGAGTCCAGTGTTGGGAGTGAAGACGACAACCTGCAAAAGAGATTATTTTATAATCATTTTCAGAAATATCTAATTTTTTCCAATATATTTTCAATTTAATAAAACAATTGTTTCTCTTTTCAGAAAAATCCAATTTTTAAACATTAATCTTCAATAAAAATGAAACAGTAATTATTAAATAAACAATCTACATTATGTGGATTATCTCAGTCTTACGTTTTCATGATGCCGTCCGTGACATGAAGCGTCTCCTCTACTTGGTTAATCTCCAGCCACTCCATAAACCCCAGGAGGTGGGCCATGTCCTGCTTACTGTCAATCAATTCCTTCTGACCAATGAAAAGCTGTTCTGGAAATTTCAGCCAATCATTTTTCATAAGACTTTTCAGAAACTGATGGTACTTGGAGAGAACAGTTTTAAATTCACTTTGTAATGTTCTATTATATTCCTTTAAAAATTCTGATAGCTCTTCTTCCAAAATTTTGGATTTTTCTTCTAAAGTGTTGGTAAGAATATTCTCAATTGTTTTGTTTTGTATGTAGAAATGTTTTACAAATACATCTAACTGTTCTTTCATTTGCTTTACAATTTTCTTAATCTCATGCAGGTTGTGGTACGAGCATGCTCTGAGTCGATCTCGAGTCTGGTTGTACATGTGAGATATCTCAGAAATCTCAAATTCCCGCATATTATGAAACCTGAGCTCCACCGCCTGGTGAATTTTAGCACTGGTATTGGACACAATAGTTAAGTTTCCTATGAGAGGTCCTTGCACAATATAAAATACACCTAGCAAAACAGAGAATGTAAACATCAAAGCATACACAACATAGAGAGTCACAAGACAGCAGGTCACGCTGCGCGAGATAGGGGTCTTAACTGGCCTTGACCCATCGTCTTGTTTTGACCTCTCATCGTCTTTCAAGAAAGTGACTCCTGCATATTTGAAAACGTCATTGGTTGTAACTTGTCTAATTTTGGAAATGCAGAATGCAGCAATCACAAATACGGTTACTAGAATTCCAGAAAATATCAGAATGACAATGATTGGCATCCATGGAAATTGGTTAGTGACATGTTCCATGACAACGAGTTCTCTTGTGACAGGGATGTTGGTTGGGTTGATTAACATGGTCAGAAGTATTTTATGTGAGGCCTTTGTGTCGTTAACAAAGACTGCAAACACATTTGGAGTGTCACTTCTGGATCTCGGTAGAAGAAAACTGAAGGAGAACTGTGGAGATGGACATTTCACGAAAATGTCATACTTTCCGAAATAGGATTCCATGAACTGGTCATACACATCCATGGTTAGATAGCCCGGGCATTTCAGTAGTGTACCTGTATAAGAAGATTGACAATGATCAATGAATTGACAATCAAGTTTTCAATCATGTTAAGCAATGAATTTCAATTTTTTGTCTGTAAGGTCTACTGAATTTGCTTTAAATTCATTTGCTCTAAATTAAGCTAGAATCTGTAATAACAGAAAATTACACAACAGTAAGCAGAGGGTCAGTTTTCTAAAACCTTGTGGACTTTTTGCTTTAGCTATTAAGATTTGGGTCCTTCATAGTTTACCATTGACGGTGATGTTCCAACTCCTTGTATAGTGCTGCCATTCCAGACTTCCTGAGAAACTACTGGAGTTGATGACGGTTGGTCCAATGTCGTCCTCAAAACTGGCCAGGATAGACTTATCTCCTGTAAATCAAACAACACAAGATTAATTAAATAAGACAGTACATTTTATATTGTGGTATTTTGTTATCTTTCTTTATCTTACAGAAAAATCATCTTATCTGTACACCACTTGTTCCAAAGAAATTGTGTGGATTTGACAACATTCTGGTTAAGACACATTTAAAACAATTGAATTTATTGCAATCAAGGTTAACACCATATTAGGGAAAATTTTGGATCATAAAAGATCTGGATTATACAATTTTCAGTGTACTAGTATACTGGTGTGAAATTTTACCTTTAATTCCTATTCTAATCTCAGCCTGCTCCTTCAGAGAAATAGCTTGATATTCAAATTTCCCGTCCACCTTACTGATAGTGGGATCAATCACGGTTTTCTCTGCCGTGTGGAGGGGTTGCTGGGGATAAATCTGGGAGAAGTTCTTGGCATCACAGCCTCCTCTGTTCCACGTAATGGCACTATATAGAAAAGGGCGCTCAAACTGCACAGTGGTGGAGTACACATTACTCTGCCACTCTGACCGATATGGACGAACCCCAAAATTCTTTCTGGTGTTGAACTCCTCTGGTTTTTTCATGGGCTGCATGTAGAAGCGGGTGGGTGTGTTATCGTCGAAGTTAGTGCCGGTCAGGATGACCTCATCGTGGATGTTGGAGTAGGTGGAGTGTCTGGTGTGGAGGAAATCCTGGCTGGCTTCTCCACTCTGGTGGAATTCTCGGTCTTTTACCTTGGGTGAGAAGTAACGCGTCTTAAAGGTGTGCTGGATAGAGGGTAGCTTCACGGTGTAGCTGACTTTGTACAGCTTAGGGGGCTTTTTGTACTTCATGTGACAGGAGAATTTCTTTTCTAAGGATTGAAACACTGGTTCAATGCTGTACCTGTATACATCACCTACAAAATAAACACAATCAAGCTTGACGATTTGTAAAAAATAAACTATATTTCTTTTTAATCTGATATTTCTCTGAGAATGCTGGAGAATGGTTTTCTTCAAACAGACCTCTTGCACACTCTATGGGTCTCTGTGGACAGTCCTCACTGAATGCCTTTTTACAGGTTCTCTGACTGAAACACGTCACTCTACAACACGTAACGTCCTCCAGAGACGCTGTAACAAATATTTGTCACAATAAAAGACTTTTCTAAAACTCTGTACTGCAAAATAAATCAAGTTTAGTTGCAAAAAAGGTATGACTTTACAGTACAGTATTCCTTGGTAGTCCTTAAATTATGCATTATTCACTTACAAAAAGAATGTTTATCCCAAATCCTTGCATGCTTCTAATATCAAACATATTATCTTTATTTTACCATTGAATTCAATACACAGTTTGATGTGGATGTGAATCAATCACCTCATATGATATCTAATAGCCGATACAAATTCATAGTATCATACATTTAATTTTATTTTAGCACATATGCTATCTTACATGATTTTTGTTCACACTGCTGCTGGCAATCCTGACAAAGCTCCATGCTCTGTTTACACTCCTGGGTGGGGAAGTTCAGGGTCGTGACCTTTGTTCCTTCCAATCCAAATGTATTTGTCAGAAGGCTGTTAGGAAGGGAACAGTACATCATGTTGGTACTTTGAAACAACTGGGAGAAGTTGGATTCCTGTAAAAGATATCAAACTGAGTGATTTCTACTATGATTTATCAGATTTTATCTCTCTAGAATGTTTAATAAAGCAAACAAATAAATGCACATAGAAAATCTGTATTTTTTTTGCCAAAATTGCCAAGAACATTTTAAAACATAATCAGCTGTACTCTCCGCTCTACACTGACCTTTCCGTCAGAGTATGGACACTTGATGTAGAGTTTCCTGTTGAGGTAGGGGTCCCCCTCCTTCACCCCCTCGGGGCAGGGGTCAGTCTCGGTGGGCTGGCAGGTGTCCATACTGGCCACTGTGTAGTGGTCAGAGAGAATGTTCAGAATAACCTTGTAATGGTCAGGTACCACATCCCTGAAATCAAATGAATGTTTGCTCTTCATTTGCATAACTTAATATATGTACTCCCATACGTACAAATTTTAAATATGTACTTCTACCTCTTTGTAGGGCTAATTTTTCTCCCTAATCACATATGACAGCTAAAGCTCATATCTTCAAAAGTGTTTAACAAAGACCATTTAATCTCAATTCTTAATGATCAATATTTGTGTTGTTATCAATCTACAATTTGTCATTATAAAGTTATATGAAACTTAAAAACATAAATAAATGAAAAAATTTATGACTATTAAGTGTTTTTTAACTTCAGGGGTATATCAAAGATGTAAATCTGTATCATACCTGCAGTAGTTGTCCTGTATAAATGTCATTCTCTTCTTCATGTTGTAGGTACTGAACTTGTTCATGAAGAAGAAGGGGGCGTCGTCCTCGTGATCCAGGTCCACATACTCTGGAATCAGGTAGGTCTGGGAGACTTTGACATTGACCTCCAGGCCTGACCTCCGGATGATGGGGAACTCCATCTGGATCTGGTTAGAGTTGAGGGGGAGGGGGATTTCCTTGTCACGGATGTTCTCCAGGCATTCCATAAAGACGTTGTTTGAAGAGGAAATGGACACAGAAGCTGTCAATTTAGAATAATGTTCCATCCATCACATCTATAATGCTAATGTTTTATTTTTCATGCATTGCCAACAATAATAACACCAAATCTGAATGTATTATTGATAGTGCTAACACAGATAATCAAAGTAATTCTTTTTTGTATCATATTTAAAAGACATTCAGTTTTTGTTTTTATAACTGAGCGGGCTCTACGATGTATGAACAGTAAAAGTTATCTCTCTTAGACCTACTTGAATTATTGGGTTCACGAATGGTAGCTTGCCACCTTACATTGGTCATTGGAAAGTTCACATCTGAAAAACAACAGATTCACATTTAAAATAACAGCAATAATGAGAAATTAATTATAACATATTCTACAATCCATATAAACAATCAAATCACTTACCCATGCATATTGTGTCCTGTGTACTAGAACATTTAGCAGCTTCATAAGTTGAACCTTTACATTTGGTGCACTCTGAAAATACATACAATGAGGGTTTTTTCATCAAACAAATTTTACCAAAATTTATTTTGATTTGTTAAACAAAACCTCCAATTATTTGATGTTAGAAAAAGAAAATTGTACAAGACATATTGACAAACACTAGCATTTACAACTCAGGTGTTTTATTTTACTGACAAGGTCAGAGGTCAAGACCAAGGTAAACCCTAGTACAGTATTTTAGTAGTGATTAAGCAACCTCATCTTGATCTACCAGTGTGTGTGAAGTTAAAACAGACAAAATCATCTTTTAAAATAGGAATAACTTTAAAATGTAATGTCTCCAAAATTGTTGACATAAACACAGATATCGCCTATTCATAGATGGATTTTGCTCGACAATCTGGCCAAAAATTATAAATTAATTGAATTCTAAAGGATTTATTTTCCTCTGTTTAAGTTTAACAGTTAAATCTGTTATGGTGTGAGATACCTCTACAAATGAGATCCTGATGAGCAGAACACTGGTGTGTCATGTAGAAACCATCTGGGCACGATGTCGAGCAGGCTGTGACAAAAACAAAATAATGTCAGTCAATTTCTCTTTTCATTCTTATGATATAAATAACAAAGCTGACAGAATTTTCTTGTCATTTGGATAAAAACAAGTAAACTACCTGAACACTCCCTGTTTTTAACAAAGTAGCCTCTTTTGCATCGACAGTTCAAAGCGCCTTGGAGAGTGTCACAGATCGCATAGGTCTCACATCGTGTTGGGTCAGTCCTGCACATGGCTTTTACATCTAGATGAAACAAATAATCATAAATGTCACGGAATAATTCAAAAAGAAAAAAAATGCAGAACACCTGCAGTGGTTTGGAAATAGTTATGGCTAAGTATCATGAGGTGCTTTTTTTTCAATTTTTTCCTCTAGTAAAAGCCTCTCTAGCAATGATCTATTTGATGTATACATGTATTAATTGTGCAGACCACAGAATGTAAATAAGATCATACAAACCCATGATATGAACTCGGGTAACCAGTGCCATGCTATTACTGTTGATAGAAATAGCAGAAATGGAGGGGTTTTCACTATAGGATCGAATTCTACCTGCAATACAAAATACAAAAATATGTAGACAGGTATTTCCATGCAAACATTCTGGTTAAGCAACAATGCTGGGCTTTGCATAAAGACAGACATTGTGTAAATTAACAAGCCAGACACAAAGCTGAGAGAGAAGTTAGAGATGTGACTCATTAGTTTTGGACTTCTTAGATGTTTACATGAATATTGGTTAGGGCATATGTCACCCTAAAAAATACACATCATAAAATTGCTCCAACTGGGAAGAAGAAAACAAACACGTAATACACTGGTGCTCCATATAAATCAAGATTATGTTAAGCTAACCAAGACAGAGAAGAATGCCTACAGGTATGCAATATTACTGTACATGTAGCGATACATATAACAAATTATCAATGAAATATCTGTAATAGAAGAGATAGCACTGAAAAATTTTTTATATAAAAATTTATTAACAATGATTGATGCACACATCTTCAGATAAAGTTGAAAAAGTCTTTATCAACATATTTTCTGTTTAGCTTCACAACTGACGAAACACATTGATAAACAATGAGCAAATTTTTTTTAAAAAAGCACTTCTTCCCCTTTCTGTCACCATATCATATCAATGGAAACAGTAATTATTTCTGACCAACTGGAACAAAGTAAATCACTTACATGGTGACAGTGTGTGAAATAAATGGTCAGGTAGAAATATTCATTTGGATTTAAAATTATATCAATCATTTTATAAAGCATGTTGTCCTATGATCCTTTTTTACTAATACAGTGATCACACTGCATGGTACAGCAATACATGTGCGTCATTAATTAACTGTTACAGCATAATTACTGCATATAATTAATAAGGACCTGCCCCTATTCCAAATGTTCCTATTCTGCACTGAATAACATAGAAGTGTGCTCATTTCAGTTTCTTGTGTTTAGATTTCATTACGGCAGATCTTATCTTGGTGTTTTTTGTATGCAATATCAAACAAAAACCATTGATTTTTCTATTTGCATAAGTCGAAAATCTCTCCCTTTCTCTCTAAATTGTCTCATCAAAAAATATCTTTGTTTCAATTACTTCAATCAATACATTTTCCCTGCATTTTACAGAAATTAATATCTAAAATTAATAAATAATGAAATTTCTGACAATTCTGTTTAAAATTTACAGGTCATAAAATGCTTAGAGCAAGCCTTCAAATAAACTATTAGAGAAGTTGCATTCTCTTTGTAGTCTTTTTTCTGTGGTTCTTACAGATATGTTAATCTGAGCAACACTAATGTGGATATGTAAATCAAGGGGAGGGGGGGGGATTGCTTAACAGATATGTGAATTTGGTAGGGGGGCATTTGCAAATACACAAATGTAGTAGACACTTATGGATATGTTGGTTGGGGGAGGGGAGATGCTAAATAATGGATATGTGAATATTGGAGGACACTTATGGGTACATTAATGTAGGAGGAGACTTATGTGAATCTGGGGGACACTTATGGGCACATGCATGTATGTTAATCAAGGGAGACAGATATGTGAAATCTAAGGGGGGGGGGGGGGTATGAAGAACACTTATGGATATGTGAATCAGGGGGAAGCGACTGTGACTTACAGATATGTGAATCTGGTGGGAGAGACTTACAGATATGTGAATCTGGGGGCTGGGGGTGAGACTTACGGATATGTGAATCGGTGGGGGGGGGGGGAGAGAGACTTACGGATATGTGATTCTGGGGGGAAGAGACTTACGAATATGTGAACCTAGGGGAAGAGACTTACGGATATGTGAATCTGATGGGATGCGGATCCTGAGGTAGTAATTGTAGGAGAAGGAGGAGAGGGCACACACAGCTGCTGCCATTAGGACGACGCCTACACACACCATTACAGGGCTGGGTAATGGCCTCCATCGTCCCCGGCTGGACTCAGCACCAAACCAAACTCTTAACAGTTTGTCCTGAAATATCAAAGGAAAAAAATCATAATCCAAGCTAGATGAGTAATGTAATATTTTCTTTATCAGTTTCCTCTGCCAAACTGATATTGCCTTATTAATCAGATGTATTCAGGGATGCTAGATATGGTATGTGAATGTTGATTTACCATTAGAAAAATAACTAATTTTTCCTATTGCGCACTTGTACATACTATGTGAATCTTTTCCATGATTTGACAACTCACTGATGAAAACATGATTGAAGCCTCTATCTAGTTCCTTGATTAGTAATGACTGTTATTTTATGTATTATTTCCCCTGTCCTCCCTTGTGGCATGTCAAATCAATACTGCCCCAACACTGCCTTTAATTCATTTAGGATGACTTGTTGTTTGTAATCAAATCAAAATTATTACAAAATGGCATTAGAAATTACTCCAGTGATCTCTACAAACAAGATCCCTACTGCCCTGAGTATACATTAGAGGGAATTCAGTGCTAACTAAAGCCCTTGTTACTCCTGGATGAAAGAAATTTCTGCCCATTGTCAGGGAACTAGAGTAATTTACGGCATGGACTGGTGTGGAGTGATGTGGAGTCAGGGAGTGGAAACTGTAACAGTTCAGAAAGGGTAAACCTCTCCCTATAATGTCATCTTGAATTTGTATATTTGTTATAACCATTTTCACACTAACCAAGTTTTACTCTACAAATCTATATTTTTTTTTACATGCATGCATTATCAATATTTCTCTTAGCAACCTCAATTTTTTTCTTAGCAACCTAAATTTTTTTTCTTAGCAACCTTTAACAATTAAAGGTCTTTATCCCCTAGAAAAAATTTGTGTCACGTATGAATTTACTATTTTCTACATTACAGAAATATTGACAGGACATGAATTTTACAAATTTTAAACATTTTACACATTATAAACTCTTTTGTATACTAAATAGCCCATTTGGCAATGTACGTATTACTTGTATAACTGGATTACCCTTAAGGTTTGCGTCCCTGTCATGGTGGCCGGACTTTCCTCATTGTGTAGACTAGATATGTCTGGTGTCTGTGGCTGATCATGGTTTATCTGTAAAAGAGAGTAGAGTTGTCATTACCAGACCCAAACCAGCACAACTCAATTACCCTAAACAAGAAAGCTTTGATATTGACATATTGGGTGAAAAGTGAACTTAGACTCAAGATATCTTCATAATTCATATCTTCTACTGGTAACAAGTTCACAAGGTTTAATATTCTGATAAAAAAGTTTTATTTGGTTGCTTATTGCAGGTGAGAGATTATCTTTCTTTATAATGTCATAATTAAACATTCCATAGTTTTGCAGACAAATAAAAAAAGCTATAAACAGAACCGAAATTAACCCCTCTTAAATACCATCAGATATAACCACATCGTCTAACGTTTTTGAAATGCTACAAGTACGATCAACGCAATTATTCGTCAAAGATATGCTAGGTGAGTACAATATACCTCACGTACACTATCAAATAAGCAGATAATCACTTGTCATGAAACGCCCAAATATTAATGCTTTCTTTCTTAATTTTATCATAAGAAGAATTTGGAAAGGTGGCAGCTATTACGTGTAAAATCTTCCCAGGTCATCTTTTACAAATCAAACTTGAAATATTCATGCCCTAGACAGATTTTTTTCCTGTGTACCACACACCACCTGCCGGTGCTTTGCCACCATCTCTTCCTTTTTTTGGCCAGACATATAAACACATGACAAAGATCTCAACCCTGAAACGTGTCTCGTAGTCAATCAATTTATAGTCTAATAAACTATTGTACTCGAACACGTCTAACCAGTGTGGTGAAACTCTTCTGTTATAATACAATGCATTTACAAGAAAAACAACCAACAAAGATCATTGTTGCGGGCTCTTGTCTCTTATCCAATCTTTATCCCTTGGAGACACAGTTTGGCTTTTGGTGTCCAGTCTCTCAAAAATAATTCAATTTGGTTCTCGATTCACTGATTGTCCGAATGTTTTCAAAACAAATATATATAAGAACACACCTCAAATCAAACAGACACTTATCCTATTTTCTATGAAATTCTCTCGGTACATTCAAGCAAAACCATAATTTACTGAATTTTATACTGGACAGCTCATACCTTAGAAAGTAGCATAATGGCTAAACCAAAACACATATGGTACTGTACCCCTATATCTAATCAGAGAATAGAAGTACACCTACAGTTTGTAAAGTTAAATCAGCAATAACCATCACTGGGCATCCTACACTTACATATGAATTTGAGGCACAATATGCAAAAAATAATGAGAGAAACATATCATAAACATCTTATTGAAAGACAGTCAACTTCAATTTCATATTCATATTTTTATTAATAAAAATAATTCAAACATTATACTCTGATTTCTGAAAATACATTTATTGTGTCAACCTGTCCACAAAATTAACATAATATTTGGTTTATACACAATTTGATTATTTTTCAAATGCTGAAAACTTGATTTTCTAAAATTGATAAGTGATGCAAATGAGAGCATTTTAATCATGTAACTGAAATTTGTTTTCTGTTTAAATATAAAACATTCAGAAAATGTAAGTATTGTCATTGAGTTGGAATGCAAGGACACTATATTCAGATGGTTTTCCCTTTTTCTTTTGAATTGTCAAACTTCAATTCCTTCCTTTTTTAATCAATTTGCATGATTTGTTAAATTATACATTCAATGTGCCCTCAGAGTCAAAAATTTACTGCGTAAAATTAATTTTGACAGCTACACATTTCATTTCTGTCCTAGACACTATATAGTACAAATTACTAATAAAATTACAGCAGCTCTTTATTTGTTGTCTATAAATATCTATTTTGTAATCCATTTCAATAATTTATAGAGAAAATTAAGATATAAGATCTTCTGAATCCAAATATACATAATTTTATAAATTCGCAATTATCATTCAATAAAAGAAGAACTTTATCTGTCAAAGAAATTTTCAGAAATAGTAAATTTTTACCACAAATCTATTACCAGACAGAAGGAGAATTAATAACACTCTCCAGATACCACAATTCAGATAATACAGCAAAAATATAATAACCCTTTATTATCCTATTTCAAAATATGTAGATATGATCAAGATTTATTTCTATGTAGAGAAAAAAAATATCATGCAGCATTTTGTTTTAAATAGAGACTGCAACCTACTGTTGTGTATGCTGAAGAGAAACTGATTGTTGGTTTAAATATTTTCATACTATTTGATTCCCAAAGACAAACTTAAAAAAAAACAGTCATCTCACATTTTAGAATATTATATTTACTGAAAATTATCATGTATTATCATACTTTTATTCATAGTAAAACTCTTTTTATACATACAAGCTGCATGGATATAGAGAATTTTTTTGGTTAAAGCAACGATTTTGGGGATCACCCTCAAAATTCCAAACAATTTTCGCAAACTTTTAGGTTAGAACTAAAATGAAGATAAAATGAAGCGCAACTTATTTTGTATCTGATTTGTTAAGAATAATGAAATTACTCCTTCCATAGTGAATTTTTAAAGATGTTAAAATTAAAAATCTGTCTTTATATATAAATTTTTAGCTTGTCAGAAAAACTTTAAAAGTACTCCAACAAAAGGTATATGACTGAAGAAATTCATGATTGTCATACTTGATGGTATATAATGTGTATTTTATGAATTATCAATACGCTATATACTTTAACAAATTCATTATTTTATTATAATGAATTAGCGAAGTAAGTTAAACTTTAGTATAATCAATTGAGTCTTGTTATATACTTAATTTTTCAATTTTTTAATTACATACTTAAATTTTCTTTGAGTTCTTGTATTTTCATAATATTACATATAATTTTACAAAAAAGAAATCACTATAAGATCACTACTTTATAATCTTCACCCATTTAATTTTATGAATTATGAAAAATTATTTTCCTACAAATTAAAATCTCTGCAAGGTGAAAAATGTTTGGACAGCCCTGGCCTATTTTATGACATTGCAAATACAGTAAAACTCGGTTATAACGAAGTCACGGGGACCTATGAATTTACTTCGCTATATCCGTAATTCGTTATATCCATATAAGAAATACATTAAATTTATATAGTTGGGGATCCAAAACAACTTCGTTATAACCGTGAATTCGCTATATCCGTGTTCGTATTAAACGAGTTTTGCTGTATAAAGCTAGTTAAAAATCTTACCAATAGCTGTTAGCTAGCAATTATACCCAACTTTTACTACATATTTCTGTTCAATATTACACAAGCTAGAGAATAAAATTTCTTTGATCTTTAAATACTGTAAAATCTAGATGGACCAAGTAGTTCATTCTGGAAGACCATCTTTTTATGACAATCCAATAAAATTGGCAATCAAACCAACAAGTGGAAGGTTGGGTGTGAGACACTGAGGTTTCTGAAGAGGATTTTAATTTCTAGCTTGACCCCTTTACAATCAATCCAAATTTTCCAGTGCGCTGATTCAACATTCAACTAAGATTAACCAAGTAAATAATTCTTAAGCCATATATTTTCTTAATACGAAAGAAAAATTGTCATTAACAGAACTCTTCCTACTGTAACAAATTTGTACTTTAATCACCCTTTCTTGCTAATACTACCAGACCAGACAACCTACTTGAAGAAATTCAAACTACAGCCATATATATATTTTATCTGCACAAGGGATATGTAAGGCATCTGTTGTGAGGTAATCTATGGCACCATGTGCAGCAAAATACAACTTTATTTCTCCCAGAAAAGATGGAGATAATTCTGATAAACAATACTCGCAATTGATTTGCTTTCAATATGCACAACTGAGTAATCCCTTGGACCCAGAATGGCTAAATGATAATCCAGTGCTTGTTGCCTTTAGGCCACCATTTGTGTTTGTTTGCAGGAGTCTGTGCCAACATGCACTTACTAATGAAATATTACAAATCTGCAAGAAAATATTTTGAGTTTATAGTGACAGTTATCTTGACTCATTAAAAACAAAAAAGATTAAAGGTTTTAAAGATACAGTAAAAAGAATTCTTTCAAATAATTGTTTTTAATTCAGTTTTACCTGTAAACAATCACCCATTCCTGTTCAATTTATATTTATTTCATGTATATATGTTAGAAATCTGATAATAATCTGCCAGTAAAGCCATACAATGTTTCTCACACAATACTCTTTTATTGACTTGATTGAAGGAACCCATTCTTTGGCATCCAATGATGGAGTACTCATTAGATGACCTTGGCGTAACATTAGAAGACCAGTCACTGACTTGGGGAAGCTGCCATGTTTATAGTTTGGTCCATCAGGAATCTTTGTCAGGAGACCAATTGACAGGACATTGTACGGCAGAAAAACACACTGAGCACTCCCTATGGCAATAAAATGATGGCACAAACCGAAAAAATAAAACAAATGAAGACAGACTATCGAATCTTAGCCCAAAGTGATGAGGCAATTCTACCAGGACATGCCAGGAGAGAATTGGGTTTCCCTAACTATACATCACAGGGGACTTCCTGTTCCTAGAAAGGTCTATTTCTCCTGAGACTTCCTGACTTAGAAATCTTATGAAAGAATAGGTGAACAAAACCATTCTAAGCAATGGATTGGAACAATTATGCCATAGTGCTCCCTACAATACCCTATAATACTATCAGGACAGAACATGATCTATGATACCAGTTAATTATTGATTTAATTCAGGTGGATTATTTTTTTTTCTATTGAGTAAAAACAATGCTGATAGCTATTAAAGACTGAAATACAAACAGAACATGACATTGGCCTACAGTTGCCTTTGGAATGGTAAGCTGGTCCCAATTGTCCTCGCCAAAGAGGCTGCAGTTCCTATCAGAAATGGAGAGAGCTGGGTCACTTGACAATTATAGGGACCACTTAAACTCTCTTAACAAGGGAAGACTTGATAATATAGAATCAAAGAGACAATACCCTGATCCGATTATTCTACTTTACAATTTATCATATCCAATCAATTGTAAAGGTTTTAGTATCCATATCTGTGACCAACAAAGTACGCTGACTTAGTTCTGTGTATAGAATCCCCTGGGTGTCTGGACCAATCATTGTCCCAGCAGACATACGGCACAATCTACTTCTATATCTGGGCCAGGATTTCCCTCTTAAAGAGCAGTTTAGTCTGGTCAATGGATAATATTGTCCCATTCCTGCTGGGACCATAAAATTTGTTAAATCACCATGGATTTCTGAATTTTTTGCTTCTACGATTGTATACTTTGGTCACTTAGTACTTTTTTGTTCACTACTTGGTGGTGGTTCTTTAAAAAGAATTCTACAGATTTGCTATTTGATTTATAATATAAGGGGTAGCAGCTCTTTCATTAACTCTCAGTTAAAATTATCGTACTTGATGAAAGTAATAAGACAATAATTTTATGCTAATTAAAAATCTTGTTAAAAGCAAACATCTGACTTGTGGAATGTGTTTCATACTTTTATTGGACTTGCAAACTGGCAACGGAATTTTGATGGTGGTATATAAATCTATAATACACCTGCCTTAAAATACTTTGTCTGTCAATTAGCATATACTTGCTAGAATTGTTTATAAACATTATTTATTGCAAAGTTCTTCAAGATATCATAAATTCATAGAGAGGGTTCTGAACTACAGAGCTCATACTTTCAGTTGGTACATGTAAATATAATTAAACATTGGAAGATTTTTTTTTCAGCTGAAAAATCATTCATAATATTACAGAAGTCTTAACTGATATTCAATATGAGGTTTATATCTCTCAATTAGCCAATTATTTTACAAATCATGTGGTTTTACCATTTAAACCAGCCCCTTCATCAAAATAACTCCTTCTTATAGTTAAGGATTCAGACATGATTCATTTCAAGTGTCACTTCAAAAACTTCATCTGTCAATTATATCACCTGACATCATATAGTGTGGTGAAACTGGGAAAAATCAAACGGCCTCAGGCAGACAGTTTGGTTCTTCCAGGGTCCGACAAAATGCATGTTGCCCCGAACTCAGTCACTAAATGTATATTGTTGCATTTGGAATGAACTTGTCATTTTAAGTGACTCATTTGGGTTCAGATTACATAAATTTCACCCACAATGTCGAGTCCATAATAATTAGGCTTGTTCATTAAGCTTTGGATCAATATGCTTTGTTAAAACCATTAAATAACATCTTAAAAATGAATCACCTACAAATCTGAAAGCATCCTGAATCATATTTTGGCAATCACTATTTTCCATATCATAATTTCACGATATTTCATAGAAGCTACATATATTTTCTTCATTTTATCTCAGAAAAAGGTGTGTTTATCTTATGAACATATGCAAAAGTTGACTGATGTATAAAATTTTACAATGTTTACCAGAATATCTGTTACAAGTGTTCTCAAGCTCCATAAAGTTTTCATATATCCTGTTTAACAAAATATTTTTCTTGTATCATCATGTACCCTCAAGAGTATATCCTGAACAATCTGGTGAAGGCATGCAATAAATGTTTGAAAGCAAACATTGAAAGTTTGCAAAGAACTGAAAAACCAAACCAGTGACAAGGAGTGTATATGAGTTGGAACTAAATCATTTTTATTCTGTAAATATTCATTTGACATTGGTAAAATTCCAAATTACATTCTGTTTATTCATAAAAAAGCAAATAATGTAACTTTACACCTGACAAATAATATTAATTGCTCTTGAATATCATTCATATGAGTATGTTGTAAAATACATTTAGGTAAGCAAGATTTTGTAGCTGTCAATTCCGAAGCTTTGACTGCCACTTTAACCCTGTCAGGCTTATACTATTTAAGTGCTAATTATGTTCCCCAAACGAAGTTGGGGAACATATTGTTTTTACTCTGTTTCTTCTTCTTCTTATTATTATTATTATTTTTCTTCTTCCTGGGAAAATTTTGTACTCGAGTGATCTTGTAAATTACACATCTGACTAAGATAAAATGTTTTTAGGGTCAGTAGACATGTTATGTAGATTTGCCGAACGAAGGTCATTTTGCGCGCACGTGCTTGCAAGAGCATGCACGTGCAACACGTGAAATGACCGATTTAATTGATATTGGCGTAACTTTTTACATTTTTGAGGAAATGCTTTGAAACTCATAATATAAGGATATATCAGTGGCATAGACAATATGACATGGTCAAAATAGCAAGATCTCACGTGCATGCACATGCGCTTCGCTCTGATTGGCTGAAACTAAAGTCTCTATATCTTTCTTGTTTTTTGACGAAATCCTATGAAATTTTTAACATAGCCATGCATTAAGATATCCTATAACATGATATATAGCAATTATCATGAAAACATGTGCATGCACGTGTGCTTCAATCTGATTGGCTTAAACTTTAAATAGCTATACCTCCATTGGTTTTCAACCAAACTGGATGGGATTTGAAACATAGATAGATATAATGAACTTCTAGAAGAAGCTTTGGTCAACATGCACATGCATACACGTGCGTGTACGTGCGCTGCAATCTGATTGGCTGAAAATTTAAACAGCTATAACTCCCTTGGTTTTCAACCAAACGGGGTGGGATTTCAAACATAGATAGATGTAATGGACTTCTACAAGAAGATATGGTCACCATGCTCATGTATGCACCTGCGTGCACGTGAAATGAGTTAAATCAAAAATAAACTTGAATGAGCATATTTTTTAATACTTTTTGATTAAATACTTTAATATTTAGTATATTAAAATATACATGGTAGATTATGTAGACAATATGATATGGTCATTACGCACATGCATTCACATGCGCACTCGTGCAATGCTACAAATTGAATGAACTTGGCGTTTTAAAGTCTCAAATTGCATAGATTTTGTCCAATCTAATGAAGCTTACAGGGAATATGGCACCAAAACGGAGTTGGGGAGCATTTGGGGAACATCTGTAACGGTCCCCGTTACAATTAGCACTAGTTCCTATAAAGACTGTAAAGTCTACAGTTCAAAGTAGCATATGAAAGAAATATTTCTAAATTAAAGATGTTGAAATCCATGACATCTGAACTTCAATAAGCAAATGTGCACTTTCAATTATAATTTATTGTCTTCAAATTTGAGATCTTGGGCAATAAAACAAGATGTACTGTTTCTGAACCACTGATACCCATGTATGGCAGCTTATGGTGAAGGTTATGGTTCTAAAATACAAGTCACACTCAAAGTTCAAGTGAAAAATTGTGTTTTGTTACCAAAGATAGCTAGGACTTGTCTCATTTATATTATCACTTGAATATACCTGTGAAATATGAAAGCCAAAGCACCATCCATTTCCAAGATATGGTCAAGGGAAAAGTTTTTTTTAAGTGGGTTAAATGCCAAGGTCAATGCCAAATGTTTAAATTAATGGTATCCAAGGGAAGACCTTATCATAAATACATGGATGAAATATAAAATCCCTAGTGCCAACTGTTCAAATGTTATGGTCAAGGTTAATGTTTGGTAATTTTTTTGCAAAATTGGGTCAGACTCCAAGGTCAAAATCAAAAGAACAAATATGACCCAGAGAAAGGTCTTGTCACAATTAATAGATACACTTCTGAAATTTGAAATTCATAACTCGATCCACCCATTCAAAATTTATATAGGCAAGGTTATAAAGTTTTTGCAGAAAAACAGACATGCAAACATATGGACAGGGCAAAAACTCCATACACCACAGTACCCCTGAATTTTCAATTATGGTGGCAAAACACTGAATCAAGTAATATAAATTGTGTAGGCCTATACTTCAAATTTTCTATCGAATGACTCGGATGTGCATAATATAATGTTGTAGATCTATTATTACATGCTTATAATATAAAATTTTAATACACTTTAAGATTGAGTAATTGCTTGTTCTACATTTGTAACTTTGTAGATAAAGCATAATTATATATTTTTGGCTTTATTTGCTTTCATCTATCAGTACAATCTATCCTTTTGTCAAGTCCACGGCTTTTATAACAACAAAATGAATTGTAAATATTGCATAGACATTCATTAGCAAGTAATTTGCAACTCTTTTTACTGCCGTTTTTGGCAAATAAAGCAAACAAATTAGAGCAATTGGTATTTCATACTCAGCCATAGAAAAAAGAGCACTTCATCAGTGATGGGTTATTGATTGTAAGCTGTACAAACCTGGAGTTAACTAACAAAGTCTTGCTGTACATATAAGAATGTTTTCAATCGAGTAATTAATTCTTATAGTAGCTTATAAAATAAACTATAAATGCTACAAATATCCTCCTTTGAAATGATTCCACAATTCTGAGAAATAATAAAACCATTGAGTGCATGACTATCTGGCAATATATTAAAGTTAACACAATTAATGCAATAGTTATACTCATAAAAATTGAACATTTCTTTTTTTTCTGACAAGTATTACATGAAAAGGTACAATATGAAAAATTATAATTATTTTATTTACCGAGCATTCAGATGAACTTTTGTACTTAAAGTGTAGTATGATTTAATCATCTGTACTTTTACTCCACACCATCAGAAACTATGACAGGTGTGAAATCATAGCTCCAAGCACTTAGAACTTTTAAATGAACAACTAATATATGATTTGAATGCCATTTAAATTGGAGAATCACTGAAGAAAGATTCTGAAAGCACCAAAGAAAAAATCTAAACTAACCATAACAACCATTTACTTTCATCTTCAAACCTTTCACATGAACAAAAAACATGCTACAATACCACTCATTTATTTTAGGTAGGCCTCCTGTATCAATGAAAGTTGTCACATTCATTTTTTCTCCCAAATGAAGTGTCTGGTTTGAGTAAAAACAATTTAATTCTTTTTTAAAAATTATTCTTCCTCTCCATTCTAAGTGTTAAAAATATTACAAACAATCTAATCTCGTTTCTTTAATTCAAACGATTAATTGATAAGCCCAAACTGAATCAATCAAGGTTATAAATATGTCACCGAATTAAAAAAAACAAAACATAAAACAAAAGACAGTCCCGCTGCGACTGAACCTATTGTGTTAGATCTTTTGTTGGGAACCAGTCAAGAGGACTGTTATCTGGGACCAGCCAGATAGTTCAACACCTTTACAGAAAGAGTCTTCTCCAAACTGATGCCAATTTATTTGGGATGTGACTTTAATCATTTTGTGATAGAACAATTGGAGAAGACAAATATTATCTCCAATATTGGACAATAGCATTCTTCGGCCCCTGACTTATCGGCTAACACCTGATAGCTGCTCTAATTTGGGATGAGACACAAAAATCAATTCTGGGTTATCACATGCAATTAAACAACCAACAATCTTGGGATTTGTTGAGCCAATCTTTCTCCAACATGCAGTGAACTATCAAATTTCAAAGTGTTTACCTTAGAACAGATCTTTGCAAATTCTCACCTATCGTAACTCTAAGGCCTTGGCCCTTTTGCACAGATTTAAACCTTTGCATGTTTAAGTATTTGATTTATATTGGAAAATGTGCATTACACCTATTCTAAATCTCTTCATTGAAAGTTTTTAAAAATACCCCACACAGGATTTTATCTCAAGAAACTATCAAATTAATCACATCTGAAAGATCAGTAAACTTGTATAACGTTTTTGAACAAGGTCACTGCATGTTCTATGAATTACATAAAGGATACCCCCCAAAAAAAACCTTACAATCATGACCTTAGATTACTCGGAATTAAAGGATTAAAATTCTGCCACAGTGCCTTGCACTATAAGAAGGACATCAACCTTCTGAGTTCCCAATATTGGAAACCTTTCAGATGCATGTAATACGGAAACAATAGGGACAAATCTCAGAAAATTCACTCCAAACATAATGATGTCTAGCAATAAGTACAAATCTTAAATCTCCTGGATGTTTAGGTTGCTGCTTTAAACTACCAATAAAATCCTCATTTTCAGACTTTCTTAATAATTTTGATATCAATAATTAACCTTCTATGTTGCAACCCTCTCTAAAATGAAGGTCAGCATCTCAAAAAGAATGTATTCGTCATTTTCAAATAAATGTCCAAACTACCTTGTATTAGCTTGTTATTGGGTAGCTGTTTTCTGTTGCAAGTCTGGTAAACACAAGATCTTAGCTTCACATCAAAAACAAAATGGTATTCAATGTCACTGGATCAGGAATATAGAAACAACCATACAGAAATTTATCCTATATCAAGTAGGTGAATGAAAGTGTGTCTTTGATATTCTTTGCATTCTCTGTGATGTGTCTATATATAAATTTACAGCCACTGTGTTCCAAACCAGTGCATCCAAATCAACTAAATCCAACACCTCACAAACAGACAGATAGACAGATTATTCAATATCAAATATGGTCAAACTATTCATAAAATTGCCTTATAACAAAACATTTTTTTTTAAACAAATCACAACTAGATAATGAAGAGACCTTGGAAAAGATGTTTTGATTGTCTCTGAGTTTGATACATTGTGATAATGGAAGTATATTTACAGTGAGTAACAGACATCAGTTTTATGAATCAAAATTATAATAATCTCACCAACACAATCGCCAATTGTGTCATTCTTTCCAAAAACCAATTTAAGCATTTGGCAAGTGAAATTTTGATTGATGAGATAAAATCCCAATACATTACAAATTTCATGTCACCATGTTTCTTAAAGTGGTTCAACAAATGACAATTCAATTAATGTAAGTAAATTTATTATTTATTTACTTCACACAATATTATAAATATGCACATGAAAAATGATCGTCCCCGATAACCACTACTGATTGAACTAACCTGAAACTCTTAAATGTACCGGTAACATCTTTTTAAATTTTTAAAAGATAAGAAATTCAGTGTAGATTTTTATTCTTTGGCCATTAAAGAACTTTGCTGAAAATAAAATGTTTTTATTTCATCTGCAATAAGCAATGGAAGCAAAAAAGGACAGGTTCTATGGAATATTTTTCCTACATGTTGAGATAGATCCTTTGATCCCTGTGTCAGACTACCTAGAGCACACTGAGAGTAAAAGAATCATGCTAGGTGTTGGACAAAATTGTTTGGGTTTCATAAATATTCCCCAAATGAATTTAACGGATATATGAATTTGTGAAAGATTACACAGAATCTAAATAACCTTGGGTGAGTTCATCTTATTCAGCAAATTACTGAAAATGAAAAACATCTCCGTCCAAACATGGAACGCAATTTTTTGTCATTGATTTTTATATCCATATCAATACAAATTTAGTCAGTAAATTTGAATGCTTTAAGAATTTAAATATATTTACTCTTTGAGAAAATTTCCTTTACAAAAGTTACTTTTCTCTTTTTTGTTGCTTCTAAAAGATCAGAAAAGTCATAATGATCTTTCAAAACTGAATACATAAACCCTGGGCATGTATAACCTATGTCCTCAACGAAAAACAAACATGGTTTGACTAAATCAAGCAATACAAATATTTAAAATTAGTTGAAAGTAAATTTTACCCTTAAATATGAAGGAAAGTGTAAACAAATGAGAACTAAATGAGTTTTTGGAAATTGTATTTGAAAATATGATTAACATGGTAAAACATGATCATTATTTACTCTAAATCCACAATTGAAAGACTGAATAAAGAGTTCCTGTACTTTCCACACTTGTATTTTGCACCAGTATTCTTTTTACTCAGTTTAAAAAAAAATATGGTGTTTTAATACCAAAAAAAAATTTCTTTACTCAAACTTTAAGATTATAAAGTAAAATATTGAAACATTTTCAAGTTTTTTTTTTAATTTGATAAAGGTACATTAATGTACAAGTTATACTTATATACACATTGTATACATTTTAAATCCAGCAATCACATATAATTTCAAAAAAAAAAAACAAAAAACCAAGTTAAATGTTTCAAAACATTAACCTAATTCTTCTGAAATCACTACACCTCATACATTTTTAGTCAAAGTCTGCTGGACATTTTTGAAGTAACAGTGAATTATAATAATAATGTGCATTTCAGAGGAAAATTTAGATCTCATATCAAAATTGATAAAAGAAATTTTTTAAACATAACACAACATCCTTTAATTTATGAAAAAGATCTCAATTAGAATTTCATTGTGAGAATTCCTTTTAGAGGACTTACCTGTGAGTTCACATGTTCACACTGGTGTCCTCTGTTTCTTTTTATTCTCCACATGCACCTAGTAAGTCTGGTCCAATATCCCAGCACTAAAACAGAAAATCAGATATTCCATTACCCTGCCTTACGATGTAACAGGCCAGCCCACCAATGTAAAATCAGTCACTGTCGGCACACAATTCACAACTACTGATCACTTTGTTTATTTACTCCACGCCACGGAAAAGCAGACTTTATCACCACAGGTAAGGTACTGGTACAATTATCTCTTTTGATATCACTTTTGTTATTTGAATCCTTTTAACTTCCAAAATTTTTTGAGTCTGTCAGAATTATGTTTTTCTTATCATTTTGAGAAGGGCAGTTTAGCGGTATAATGCCCAGCATTTGTATTAATTAATTAGGAGGTTCCGATCAGAGAATTAAATGTCACGTAAGCTGCAATCAGTTCGTCGTCTATACACAGCTTATCCATGTCTATGAAATACATGTAAAAGTAACGTAGCCTGAAATTTATCAAAGACATGAAAAGCTGCCTAATGTTGGAGAAATTCTCTCCCAAAATACATTAATATGTCTGTCAGTTTGGGGAAACAATACAATCCATAGTGACATATTACATGCTTAATTCCCGGTGTTTGGTACCAACATTTACGCGAGTTGGAATGTATGTAATCTGTAAATAGAAGGTTAATGAAGCAGTCACAGTTTATTTTAACAATTGACTATAGCAGATTTCCACTTCTTTGACTGATAGTATAAGTGGTTATATCATACAGATCATTGAGGTGTGATTTGTGTGGTTCTCACACACTTTCATGTCAAATCATTCTCAACCTATTTCCAAACTCTCATGCAAAATTTATGATTCTATGTTAATTATCAAATATTTATTAAGGGCTTTTTTTTTTGCAATTTAACACCTGAACAGGTGATAAAAACAGCAGTTTAGTAGCAGAAGTGGCTTGTGATTTGTTGAAAAATTAATATTTCCTATTGCCCATATTTCAATTTATTCTTTCTTCATGAAATCAGTGTTAATTCTTGACTGACCCCACTTTCATGTTGAGGCCTACATCAGACAAATATAATTTTTCATCCAAAAATATCCTGACATCTTCACACCAATTTCAATGGCCAAATTGATTCTTACAAAAGATAAATTGTCATTAAAATCCTTTGGTATTTCATCAATTTGTGGCATAAGACATGATCTTAAGCCCAATTCATCAATCTTACTTCACTCTACTAAGGGGAGATAACTTTACTCTGCCGGAGTAAATCTGAATAATATTCTTATCAATATGTTATATAAACTGGGGGATCATTCATCTTGCTGCCGTAATTGACATCCGAATCTTCCAAATCACAGAAAATACATGAAAAACACACAATCTACAAGCCCTTTATCCTGGACATGTTAAGAAATGGAGGCATGAATTAGAGAGACTCCAATCTGTGATTACAAGGCAGAGAATAGGCTCCAAATTCTCTCTAAAAAAGCTTTAATTTTCACAACAACATGAAGCTGGCAGATTTTTGTCAACACAAAAGTATGGAAATTCCTCTCTTTTAAATTTGTGTTTGATTTGATAAAAACATTGAATGAATGAATCCTAATACACAATGAAGAGAAAACTGAACATTTTTGCTAAGATAGATGGTTTTTCCCACATGTTGCAAACATTAAACTGGCATGTTTTTCAAAATTCAAACTCCAAGATCTTACAAAAATCTTCAGAATGCTGAGACTCACTTCACTAAATTAACAAAAATTCTCGACAAAACTTGATTGTCTGTAATTTTTTTTATTTTCAAAGTTTGTGAATGTTTCTCCCCTCTAATGAATAAAGCTGAAATGTTAACCCTTATTGTAACAACAGGAACAAAGAATGTGTTATGTGAATTTGTGATCAGATTTAAGCAAACCAAATGATTCCATGTGAACAGAAACCTCAACAAATGGAGGGAGATGAGTTTCTAGATGTGTTTAGATGAAGTAATGCTAGCATACCGTACAAGGCATTCAGTTCTGGATTAATCAAGCTCTAAATCAAACTTAATCAATGATCCAAACTAGGCACGTAATTCACTACTTTTCTGGCTACATCTAAAGATAAAGGTCCTCTAGAAGAATTGTATCAAATTAATTCAATTTATATATAGCATAAAGATACATAATGATTAGAATTTCTTGGAATTAACAACTTCAAAGCTGTCCTTATGTTAAATATGTAAGGACCAAAAAAGAAATGTTTCGCAGAACATATATTTAATGAAATATTCACAAATATTTCAATTAACATAGCATTGCCAGATGCACTTGTAAAAATTGAGCCTTGTACAAATTGAGCATTCTAGTGAAAGAATAATTAACCTCTCATAAATATCACATGTCTCTATAAACCCGACAGTTGTAGAAAAAGCCTTCCTCTTGATGAAGCAATTTTCCACCCAACCTTCTCCAAAAATACATTTGTTTCTTTGAGCCAGATAAAACACAACATAATTATTTTGACATGATCTACAATGATTAAACTTTCATAAAGGACATTATAATTGCTTAATTGTTCATTTAAGACATGTTTCATCCATGTAACATAAACATTATGTAAATATTTATGTTATAGCATGATTGCCCCCCTAAAGTATAACCTCCCACTGTAAAGAAGTAGTCTGCCCCAAAAAATCTTGCATCCAGAAATAACATAAAAGCAATTATGCTGTAAGCAACCCAGATTCTAATAGGTAATGACTACTGAAACGAGATATGGATTCTTTGAATATATTTGAAATGTAAATACTAGAAAAAATTCTCTTCAGAGACAAGGGGCAAAGCAAAGTGTCAGATTTGTTTAACTTAACAATACATAAAACTGGAAACCTTACAAACCCAGAAAACAAATTCTTCTGCTTAGTTAAAGACAAGATTGTTGCGGGATAAAAATTAGAAGAATCTTTGCTATATAATCAGAATCTGTTCAGTGTAACAGAAGTAATGGTAAATAGTGACGCCTTCTCACCTGTTCAGCCCACCTAGTTGGGACCTCGATTCACACAGTAACCTGAGATACCTTAAAGTTTCCAGTTTTTATATCAAGACTGCTCTATCTTATATCTTGCAGTCATTCTATGTAATTCTGAAACACCTTTATGTATTGACCTTCAAAAGTGAGCAGACCGCTGCATGGGAGCCCCTTAATTCCTGTCCATAGGTTCTATTTTAATCCTATCTGCTAGTGCACAGATCTCTAACTTAATTCTAACAAAAAAAAGAAATTATCCGTGCAAAAATGACATTAAGGAAGACCTCAGTTTTGATGATATCTCGCTATTTTTAATCCCCTGAACTGCTGGAATTAGCTGAACCCCAGCATGCATCTGTACCCAGGGTGACATAGCCAGGTGTAAAGGTATGCCAAATGTGACACAAATGGACAATTAGTCCTTCATTCCCTCCCCACATTGTTTGTCTGTTTGTATGAAATAGAGATTTCCTGCAAAAGTACACAGTTTTCCTACGAAGAAGTCTGTAAGTGTCTTTGTCTGGCAAAGACAGCCCATCCTTTAATGGGGCTAATAACTTGTTAAAAGACCCTTGAAACAAATTGTATGTTTTATTTGACGGAAAGTGTAGCTCCCACTAATTTCTGATTATCCAACTGAAGTGCTTCTTTCGTGAATGGCCCAATGATGAAAGGCAACCTAGTATGTATTCAAAATAATGTAAGAACAATGTACTCTGGCCATCCGAGGCACTCGGAAAAAATATTTCTAGGAGTTTTCAAGTTAAATCTGTCAATGCTCCCTAAAGGTGCAAACTGGAAAATTAATTCAACTACACAGAAATCATTTATTTACTCTGACATTTATTGCTAATAATAAGTTAATAGAGGTTAGTACAGGTTGTTGCTTCCCCTGCAGAAACGTTTATCAATATTACATTGGAAAAACAGCTAAACATGAAGAAAATTCCTTATAACACCACATGAAAAAGCACTCTTGGCCACCAGAGAATTTCCTCACTGCTGATTTAATTTCCCCCACTGAAGAATTCAGGCAGACATACAGCGTTTAACATATCTCTCCTGGTTTTTTAACAAAAGTTAAACCACACACTGGATTTTTCAATAATCGTACACAATATTGATAAATTGATAAGAAAATCCATCAATCGATTTAGTTACGTCCAAACAGGAAGCTATAACCTTGTCAAAGTGGAGGTAGCTTCTGAGGCTATGTGGAAAAGAGATTTTTTTTATTCTGTTTCAAGGTTCAAATAAAAATAAAATCCATAAATAGTGATAAAGAACCACATTTTAAGTCACGCCTCATGGCAATTTTTTTTTTTTTTTGGCCAATTGATTATCTTGACTGATGAAATATTACCAAATTCCTGAATATTAAGAACAAGTGTAAAGAACAGCGGATTCTTATGTTTATAAGTATTAATTAATTTTTTTTTTTTTCTATTAGGGCCTTTTTTGAATTACTTCCCTTGCCAGATTGAAAGAGAATTGATCAAGGGATATAATCCTAGAAACATTCAAAATGAAAAGTTTTGTTTCGAATGGGTCAAACAATTTTTGTGTGTGTGTCTAAAGAAATACAAGTAGAATGATGAAGAATTACGAAAAATACTAAGCTTGTGAATTCAATAGAAAGAAAACATGCACTTTACAATAAGCCACATTGCTCACCTGAGCACTTTGACTAGTGAAAGAAGAAATAGGTTCATAATTGGAAAGTTTTAATACACCTACAACTGGAAGATGTGGTTTGAAGAATATAATTCTACACTTAGATTATTTTTTAAAATTCTTATTTAACTCTCTTTGAACATGTTGAAAGGGGATATATGACACTTCGATATTGAACAAACCTGAATCCCCTTCTTCATTCTGAATAATTATTGCTCTGTTCATGCACAGTTTGGTTACATTTCCTTAGTAGTTTTGGAGAAAATGGCAAAATTGTGATATTTGATTTTAAAACAGTTTTAGAATTGGTTCTTGGTTTTTTTAAATCAAATTTTGCAGCATTCATTCAACTTCAGCAATCCTGATATCAACATCTTTATGTGACTGAAAACTACTCACACAGTTGATGATGAAAATAATCTAGAGGAAAATGATGAATTTGTAGCAGAAGAGCACCTGAATGACTTGTTCTCCTGACACAATCTCATTACTGTTAGGAGTTAATCACAGCTTTAATTACAGCAACTTGATTGCTGACCGACATCGTTACCCATTGATGTGGAATATGACACATACTGCAGCCATGTTTAGACTACAGAAGACTAGAGGTTGAAGCTGTTAATGGCCCTTTAGCAAATACATTAACAGTATCAGTCTAAGACAATAGTCCTGCTTGGAGTATTCCCTGAAAATCTACAACTCTTGTCATGCAACAGGTTTCTTATTTCAGAATTATTTTGATTTGGAACTGATCCCTGGAATTATTTTGTTGGGTTCATAGTCTACAATGGATGGTCCCTACAGGGCTGGAATTACTGACTGCTCCCTTAAGGTTTCCAATATCTGAGAAAGTTTTTCATGCAGAGACCATTTAAGGGTCTCTGGGATTTATTATGATTTATGTCAAATGTTATTTGTGATGGAGTGGATGATATGATTTACATCACAGTCTGCATGCAATGAGAAAAATTTGAGGGCAAAATTGAACGTTTTATGTAATGATATGATGTTTACGTATTTTTTTATTAAATTATTATTATACAGGTACTTGGATTGACTGATATTAAATGATTTTAGCTTATAAGAAAACAATTAAATAATTGTCTTCACCAAATTACATAAAGATTTTACTATAATGACTTTTTATCTCCTCTGCCAATTTTTTTTTTTTTGAAATATGGTCTTTTTAAAATAATCTGTATTACACAAAGATTTAAACTAAAGGCCTATGTGCCACAATGCTTACCTTTTATCTCCTCTGCCAATGATTTTGTTTGAAATAAATAAATGGTCTTTTAAAATTTATAATGTTATAGAAAGATAAAAGTGTTAAGCAGTAATGCATTTTAGATTTTATCAAGCTCAACTGCGTATTTTTGTAATTTCAATTATAGGGTATTTGAAAACGTACTTTTTAGCTACAATCATTTTCTAAAAAAGGCTGCGTGTCATTTAGATTGCCGATATTATTTATGTTTACCGTATTTATTAGAGGTCCATATATCTCTTCTCTTGTCTGAAAAGTCTCACATCCACTGAATTTTCTTTTTTGTTCCAATTTTTTTTTGCTTTAAAAAATACCTTTAATCAGTTAGAGTTGAACACATCACATTTGCAATTGGTTCTTCTTCAATGATTTTTGTAGATATAGTGGTATTTTAGATTTTTTAAGGGGAACTGAATCACATGTGCTGGTAGGAACAACATTACGTGTACCAATACAACACTCTCAGAATGCTTATTTTAATAATCTCCTCCTTTTCAATGCAATTAAGATGGAAAATTTTGAAATTGATTTGTATTCAACAAAACCTACTAGAAGCTATTAAACTTCAAGAGCCTTTTAAAGAACATATATAACATTATACAGGGTTACACCTTAAAAACACATAATATGCAAAAATATAATTTCTTATCTATTTGAATTTCATGGAGAGGAATTCATTTAAATACAATTTAAGTGTTTTACATGTATTTAGAAATCATCAGACACTGTCTCTGAAGTGTCAGATTTGATCAATTTTGTCAAGACTTTACACAGGCCATATCTGCCTCTGTACTTCTCTGCTACCGTCTGAAATGTTAATATTGGTCATATCATAAATCCCAGAATTAAGCCAGGCAGAATTACCCCTATGTTTGCCCAGGCTTCAGATTTCTTTGATAGGCCATTTATAGAAAAATTTGATGAAGAAAAAACAAAAGAAATCAAGTGCACAGCACATATATCATCTCCAATCTATGTTCACTTGGATTTAGCAAACTTTATTATTTGGTCAAATCATTTTTTTCTCAGGGTGCCCTCTCAAACTGATTTCTAGAAACACTGTTAGACTCATTGGTAATACAGTGACTTCAAGTTATAATGAACTCTACAGCAAGACAAAAGTCTGCTTAGTATAATATCAATATAAAAATTAAGTTATGAAGGGAAATGTAACCTTCATAAAAATAGTACAGCTAGCTGTGATGTTGATGCAGTTTAAACATCTTTACCTGGTAACATTAAACAAAAGCTAGAATTCTCTGTATATAGCAAAATAAACATCATTCTTGAGCTAAACAAAATTTAAAAAACAGTTTTGTAGAACTCTACACATCTGTGGGTAAAAAATACTCTAATGCAAGTTCCTGCTCTTGGTTAGAATAAACACTTTTCAATATAACTAAAATTGTAGAGGTCCAAATTTGATAAAAAGTTCAACTGTTCGAGGTAAGGACTCTAAACAGACATACAGACAAAAAACCACTCTTTCATAAAGCATAGAATATGAAAAGAAAATCCTGTGAAAGGAAATTAGACCACACATATATCTTACTTCATAAAATGATGAGATACAGAAAAGACTATCATAAATATAATGGATGTGTTCCAAGACAAAACTGCTTGAGCAAACACAATAATCTTAAACTTCAATCTTTCTTGAAGCCCCCTCTTCTAAATCATAGATAATGAGCTCAGAGGATCAAATATAAATGACACTATCATTTCATCATTGGGAATGCAAATTTTTAACAAGACGTAGGAGGGCGAAGAGATACAAGAGTTACTGCCACTTGCCTGGAAGCGTATTCTGAGTATTTTGGACACTTTGACTGCGATACATATTTCATAATTATTTGACATTGTATAGATATTATATCAACCTGTCTTAATGACCTTTATGGCAAATCTAGTTCTACAGTGAAAGGGAATTAGGATTCTGAGTTCAAAATGTATGCATAAATACGTATTTAATTTCCATTTTTTAATAAAAATGAATCTTACAAAGGAATATGATTTATTTTCAGATGTTATCAGTATTATACCATAAATTGATTTAACCAAGTACGGAATGGTTTGCTGTACTTTATCAAATATAAATGGTGTTAAACTAATTTCCATTTGGAATGAAATAAATAAAGGCTGTGATCCCATCTTACAGCTTTGACATTCCATTTGCATCAGTTAAACTTTCTGGACATGCATTTTGGTATTTTAATGCTGGCGTGATAGCATTTGAAGTATTTATACACCTACTACGAAAGGCCATTCCAACTTCATGGCATCACATGAATATCTATAAATAGCCGATTTCGGTCATAGCTTAGAGTCCAGTAATTACGTAGGAGGTACAATATAAAGGAATGGCCAGCCTTAGGTGAGATGACAAACACTAGTACACAAGGAATTAACTGGCGGCTTTTTTTTCACACAATACTTTGAATAATATGATAAATACTTGTCAAAAAAAAAAAAAAAATCACAATTTAGTCCGAGTTGTCTGTAGGATTTGAGAAGGGTGCTAATGTATGCTGACAGTTCCTCTACAACTAATATCAGAAATTTATTGGATTGCAAGGAAATAGTTTCCAATTAACACTTCCATTCACTAAGGAGATATCAATTCAGTTATTACAGAAGAGAAACGAATATAGGCGAGTATTAAGACACACTTCTGACTGTGGAATGAGTTCAACCGCTGGCCAAGCAAACTGACCAAGACAGATTGTCCGAAATCTATCCTCCTTGAATTTAAACAGGTGGTCTTTCACAGAGAATAGATGGTGTCATACATTCTTTTCTTATTTAGGAAATTTATGATAAATAGCCTTAGGGAAGAAATAATAAGGGAAATCTTAGGGTATTAATTACAGTGCTTTAACAATAGATCACTGCTGCTTGAATTACAAAGAAGAAAAAATTGTGTGAAAAGGGGGATAACTCCTTAAGACTTAATCAGATTTGATGCACTCAAAAACTCTCTTTTGCTTTGATTAAACCTCTTGAAAGATTTTAACACAACAAATATGTTTAGGTGGCTAAGAGACAGAGAAAGATTACTTTTTTCAACTTGACATGCAGTCTCTGTAAACAAAAACATGGTAAGCAAAATGCATAACATGCGGGATCCAGAAATAAAATGTATACCCTAAGTCGATCAAGATATGTTACAGAGAGAAAATCCATAAAATGTTCATAAAATTCTAATAAAGTTCAATAAACAAGAATACTCTTCTAATGAAAACAAAAATATTTCATGATAAAGTCATTGTTATAACCTGACTTTTTTTTTTAATCAGATAATGTAATGTACTGTCATTAAAACCTTGACTGGTGCATATTGTTGTTTTAATACAGGTAAATGCCATATGTAACATTTTAAAATCCTGCAATATTGGAACACACACACTGGCATTCCAATGTCAAAAAAATTCAAGGAATAAAATCTCATTCCAGGCTTTTTCTTTTTTATTGCACAGGGGCATTGGGTAAGATCCCTTGAAACATACAAACTTCAATAATCTTTAAAATTAAAGACATCTACCAAATGTGATACAGAAAGAGGTTAAATTTCTCAAATTTTTTTGTCATTGGTCTAGATTCAATCAAATATGACAATATTGGGTCCTTTTATACTTTCTACAGTGGGTAATCACTTTTTTAACTTTTGACCTGTGCATAAATTTGAGAGATGTAATTTAAGTGAATTTAAAATGCTCACTAAGTAAGCTTTTACAGCTAAAATCCAATTATTTCTTAGAAATCTCAACACCCTTGCTTATAGTGCCAAAATTAAATCCTCACTAAAAATTCTGCTCATATGGTATGACCTTACTTTACATGGTTACTTTCTTGTACAATGGTCATGACTTTAGCTTAATAGATCAAGAAACAAACAGACTGAATGATAGGCATACAATACTTATACCTAATATATCTAATCTTATGAACACCAAAATTTTTTAAAGAAGGATAGCTTTCCTTTCACTGAGATTTTTTAAACTTATTTCTGGCATTTTGAAAACAGTCTTTGCATCACTTAAGGTCAGGTGAATGTGGGGTCACCTGCTTTATATTTATATGCCACTTCCTGAAGTTACACAAGGAAGAAGAGTCAGAAATTGTCAGGAACCGGTCTGTGTCAGACAGTAAATCAAAGACAGCAAAGTTTACCAGGAATCAATAACCGTCCCTTAAATGGAATAAAACAGAACCAGACTTTGGATATTAATATACTGTCACTTTATGTTATGATAATTTGTATCCTCTTTTTATCAAATAGCCTGAACAGACAAATTTCATTTTATTGGGAATTCCCCAAACAGAACATAAAAACATTCTATAAAAACTTAACTTAAAGAATTGTTACATAATTTGCTTGTCAGAAGATGGTCTTCCAGATGTGTAAATGATTGCATGGAATTGTTTTGTTTTATTGAACATCTGCAGTCTATATCTGAGTATATGAGATACTAGGTACAAATATGCACTCTAGTCAAAAAAACTAGGATCCTGTATTTCAAATTTCCATTTTCCACCTGCTTTTCAGTTTTCAGTATTTTATGACCTAAACTTTATCATGCCTTAAAATCTGTGAGTCACGTAATAAAGTAACCAAAATTACATAAAATTCCACTACTGTGTTAGAAGTTATCTCCCTTTGACCACAAAATCTTTCTGCACTGCGTGTGCACTAAAGGAATTTTTTGTGTCAGAGTTGAAGTTATCTTGTCACAGCTTATTTACTGTTCACCCATCCCTCTAATCAAAAAAACACAATCCTTAAATTGTTCTGACCTAAAAGAGCTCTGCTCTCCGACTGAATTTTATATTCTGTGTGTTTACTTGGTTCAGAGAATTTAACTATGTATTATAACATCTCTATAAACCACTCTGATCATAATTTATTATAAATAAATATCTCTCAGACATTCCCAGTCTATTTGCATTTCCTAGAATTTGATAAGGGTACATGTATATTTATGACATAATGCCCACTTATTAAATGGATTGGATAGGTAAAACTTTTTTGAAAGTCATAAACATGATAAAAGTTACAGGAGATTACAACTTCCTCTTTCCAGTGCCCTATTACAGACCTTATAATTAAGAATCAGTTGTCAATTACCTATTTATTGAGGTCACTGAGTGAATATTGAGTATGCTGGGGAATAATAAATTTCAGAATGCTGGCTATACAGTACAAACCTTTATCGTCTGTGGTTTCTGTACAGGACTGCAGCACCACCTGGTACAGACTGATGGTGGTGGCTACCAGGACAGCCACACACAGGGACCACCACACCATCACGGAACCCCAGGGCTGGGGGTCAGACTAAAAAATAAATGTTGCTGATTTCATATGCAACATTTAAACTGAAAGTTAATTTTTAAAACTACACTCTTGCATATATACATTATCCAACAATTAATCAAAACACTGGCAAATTATTGATGTCTGACTACTGTAAATTACTTAATTATTATTTATGACAACTTTTTTTGTTTATTTATGCAAGACTGTATCTCAAAAATAAATGTTTTATTCTTAAGTTTATTTTTATCAGTAAATATATACCGATAAACTACAATAAACAGAATTCATGAAAATTGTGTCTGGCTTATAAATACCAAATACCCATCTCATGAAAATAAGGTGTCAGGAATTTTTGGTGATCTGTATCATGTCTTAGATTATTCATTTTTTTATTCAGTACAAGAATCAAATGGCACTTTCTTTAGTTATCAAATGTTCATTTAGGGAAAAGATACTGTACTTAAGCTAGGCAATCTTAAGGCAAGACTACAATTTCATATTTATTTCATACTGCAAAAAGACAAAGGAAAGTGCACTATCTGCGTCACCATTAAGGTCCTGTTATTCAAATGTGACCATTTATGTGTCATAAGCTGTTTTTGGTAAAAAACAGAACCCTTCTGAGCCAGCACTCCTTGTTTTCATTCACCAGTTTCTCCTGAAATAGTGCTTATGAGAAATTTATGTAAATTATGATATTTCTCTCAAGGTGTGTAGTACTAAACTAATACAATTTTTCAGGAAATTATCAACTTTATTTAGACACCAATGACCTTTTAGCCATAATAAATGAATTATTCAAAAGTTGTAAACCGAAATGAGGTTTTTAGAATGAATTTCCTACAAATGGTCATTTATAATGCATGCCACATTGCCACACATCAGAAATTCATTCAAAGTTTTCCATATGAATTCACTAGAGCTCAAAACATCTACATACTATAAATTACTAAGCCAACTACCCATCCACCTCCTTTCCCTTTTTATAAATGTACTCTACAATTTAATTGATTTCTTGGCATTCTTTTTCTCTATCTTGCAAAAATATGGTGTTGCAAATATTTGGTGATCTCCAAAAAGCCATTTTCTTGCTTAAATGACAAATTTGAAGGTCAAGGGTCAAGGACATGGTCACTTACAATAGTAGTATTTAAAACATCTAAACCTAATGTGTTAATTTGAGATGTGTGACAGATTTCAGTTTATCCTCTATAGCCATTAACATCAAGGCAGAGGTCACTGATGGTTGTATTTGAAGGATCTAATGTAAGATGCAAAGATGACAGAAGATTGTAAATTCACACACCAGGTCTTCTTTGCTATCATCAACTTAATAACCCTTACTCTCTGTTGCTGTATCAAACCTACAGTAACAGTCAATGTATTAAACGTACCAGATGTACAGTAACATTCAGTGTATCAAGCCTACCAGATGTATTATAAGTAACATTCAGTATATCAAACCTACCAGATGTACAGTGATGTTCAGCGTATCAAACCTACCAGATGTACAGAAACATTCAGCGTATCAAACCTACCAGATGTACAGAAACATTCAGCGTATCAAACCTACCAGATGTACAGTAACTTTCAGTGTATCAAACCTACCAGATTCAGTGTATCAAACCTACCAGATGTACAGTAACCTTCAGTGTATCAAACCTACCAGATGTACAGTAACCTTCAGTGTATCAAACCTACCAGATGTACAGTAACCTTCAGTGTATCAAACCTACCAAATGTATTATAAGTAACGTTCAGCATATCAAACCTACCAGATGGACAGTAACCTTCAGTATATCAAACCTACCAGATGGACAGTAACCTTCAGCATATCAAACCTACCAGATGGACAGTAACCTTCAGTATATCAAACCTACCAGATGTATAGGAACATTAAGGGTATCAAACCTACCAGATGTACAGCAACATTAAGGGTATCAAACTTACCAGATGTACAGTAACATTAAGGGTATCCCTGCCGTGGAAGCTACTGGTGTGATACAGTGACAGTGAACCAGTCTGTGGTAACTTAAACTGGTTCTCTTCTGACTCCACAGAAAAAGAGAGAGGGTCACCTGGTTCCCCATCCTCCAAAATAATGGAAACCTACAAAATCAATCAGGACTGAATGTTAAAACTGTATTGCAAAAATTAACAGTTAGTAAAAGCATAGGCATTATTTCCATAGATAAAAGTGTGGCACTGGGGTGGGATGGGGTGGAATTTTTGAGGGAGGGGTGATAGAGGGTAGTTTGTGCTACAATGCATTCAAATGAAGAACATCAAAGGTTTGTGAATTGACCTCTTGTAGTTGAGATCAAACACCAGTAAGTTTTTGTACACATTATTTATAGTAGATTCAGTACTGTAAATTTCTGAAAGGCAAATTTCTTGCAATTACCGGTAATACATCTGAACTGAAAAAGGGATTGAGGGGTCTCCAATTGTGTTTTCTGTCACAACCTAGGTAATTATTTCATCTTTGAACAAAGATTTTTTTTTCTTTAAAAAAGTACACTCTATTACATTGAATACAGAAATGTCCCATATCCAGGACAAATAAACGCAAAGCAAAAGATGTTTACTTGACCTCAATCTACCTGTGACATTCTATAAATAAACAAAAATAGTGACAGGAGAGTAAAGAAACCCCCATTAAGAGGAGACACCAAAGCTGTTCCTGCCCCTGACAACAGTGTTGTAACTCGTCTTTAAGGGTCTTTAATCAAGTCTGTCATTACTGGTATAATAGACAACACTTGGCACACTTTATTATGGACACATTAACTTATCTACCATGCATGTATACCATGTAGATCTATTATCTACATGTCCATGAATTAATATAATGTGTAATTATTAATACAGCTTCCTTTGATGATGCATGCATGACAATCAAACAATTTTTCAATCTAGCTGGTTTTGTTTTTCCTTATTGAGTCAGTTGAATGAGTTTAGAGGAAATCCTTCCCATCCCCTGTCCACCAAACACTGTGACCCCCCCCCTCCCCCCAGAAAAAATGCTCTAGTTTTGAAGGGATCACAGCACAAATGCAAAAAGAATATGTATAAAAACAAAATAAAAATAGGGTAGATTTGACATCATCAAAATGAAATGATCAGGGTTAAGCTTCAGAGATTACTGTAAACGTATTACATTTAGTGGTGTATTCTATTTAGTGATTTTGGTGGAAAGCAGAGTCCGCTAATTCAAGAACATCGCTAAGGCCATAATAAATAAATTGCTAATTCGAATTTTTTTAAAAAGAACTTTTATTTTATATTTTTCAATTTTGCTAAATGTCTTGTACATTAACTTTCATATCTAGCAAATTCAGACAGTGCTAAATCAAATCTATGCTAACTTGTTGAAAATTGAATCTCCACCAAATATCGTACATGCTAAATATGATACATTTACAGTATCATATCTCTAATTAATTCCATAGAATGATATTTAGCTCAGACAAATCTGTAAACATTACCAGTAGATGTATAAAATGTACTCTAGATGGGCCAGTTACTAAATCTAACATTTTTATTCTAATAGCTTCTGGGCAAGATTATCACAATTACTTACATCTTGAGCAAAAGGCTTTAAATGTAAATCAGAAATAAAATAGATATCCTAGTCCTCTACAAACACTTCAAAGAATTTGTGCTGCTGTTTATACAGACACATTGTACTTTTATGATAATTATTTCTTCAACAGATGGTATTTTTACCATTCATATTAAAGAATAGATCAGATCTAGTAATAATATAGACTATACTAGATCCTTATAACCATTGGGGTGCTATATGAATAATAATGACAAGACAATTTTCAACTTGATCATCCTGTTTTTCCTTGAAGTCCCAAAATTATGAGAAAAACCTTTGGCAAAAATAAAAATGGTCCCAGTCAGAACTATGAAACATGAATCAAGTAAAGGGCTTATTTATCAACAGCTTGCTAAGGGGTGGCAAGCCAGGGGTGGCAAGGGCGGGATACATATTTGATGTTTTCCATAGCAAACTAGGACACAGCAATTCTTTCTATAATACTGGTGGTACCCATTTCTTATCCACAACTCCTCCTAAACCATTGAATAAAATTTTATGAGACTTAATTTCATTGAATCTTTATTATGTAGTGCCATTGTGCTTCTCCTATTTGACATTTTGATCTGGTCGATATTTCGGGTTACCCATAGCGAAAACATGGACTGTGTCATAATAGCCGATATAGAGGGTACCCATTTTGATAATGGACTCCTTCCAGACCCCTAAATGAAATTAAAATTCAATCTTTAACAGATTGAGTCTCTTTTTGCGTACAGCCAATTGAAGAATGCACCTCACCATTATACTCATATGGGAGAGAAAAGTTTTTATCCTTTTGACTACACATGTTTTCATTAAACTCTGACATAAGTCTTATACAATAATATTGAAAAGGTTTTAGACAGGATTTTGATTTTCTTAAAATGACTGTTAATTGTTTAAAAGTAATGAGAGATCCATGCTGACTGGGAACTTTTTCTAGCTGCTGTCATGAATAGAAAACTTTTATGTAAACTTGGCAGACAGTCTTCAAAATCTTACAAATGTTCTGTCAGATTTCTATCTGTCAAGTTGTCTTTTTATGAACATAATGGATGCCATCTAACTGTTCTACAAAATGACATCCTGTATGAAATAGTGTAAGGACGCGCATGATACAAATTCATTTCTGATACTACAGGTGTAGAGGACACAAAAACAGCAATAATTATCTCATAGAGAGCTTCTTTTATAAAATCCTGACTTGATAAAAAACCAGGAGCCAAATTTCAATTGATTTTTAATGCATTCAGGTATTGGTACTGTTATATGATTTTTAAATAAAAACTGTGTCTCTGTAAGTTGGATACCATTGCACTTTACTTGTTTTATGATTGCAATGAATGAATCCAAGATAGACCAGAAAAAGTCTCTTGAAATTGAACACTGATACATTATGAATCTTCCTTTGCCAAAAAGAAGCACAGATCTACAGAATGAGAAGCAAAAAGCTTATCGATAATAACATCATGTATTACCAATTCAGCCAACAGCAATCACTGCTTGGGTCGATCTGTAGTATTCTATTAGCCAGAATGTATAAGTTCTACAGCTATTTCTGATCTAAAACAATTTGCTTACAGATTCTGAACATGTAACATCCAATAAAACAAATTAAGATAAGTTCGATAACACAACTTCTAATTCCAACTCCAGCATCTGACTGTTGTTTTTCTTACAGGCCTTTATATTCCTAGGTATTTTTAAAGAGTATGTACATCTCATGATCAAAATATTTTAATACAGTGTATTAGTTGTCAATAAAACCATATCTCCTATTTAGACTGGCAATATACAGTGAAAAATAGGATGGACACAAAACCTTAGTAACTGCTTGTGACAATGCCCCCCCCCCAACTTTTATACTAGCTTTTTTGCAAGTCTCTTTTTTTTTTGGCTTTTTATAATTACCCCTCCCCCTCCTTGGACTCCCTTTGAAAAAAGAAATCAGTATGTCCCTGTACATATAGATGTACAATTGTACATACATATATGGTGAATAAGTCACCAACAGTGTTAGATTACTCTCAGTATGATAAGATATGTCACAACCACACATCCATTCTTGATATTGGAATCCCTAAAAATTAATGCACATTCAGATTGTCTATGGTAAGTACGAAATAAGTAAGTACCGGGTACATGTAATTTCAAAGAAAAAAACCCTTATCATATGAATGAAGAAATTTGAATACAAATGTATGTGCTAAATAGCTTTTTTCTTTACAATTTGCATAATATCAGATGACACCAGACCAGATGGGTCTTTAGTAAAATAATTTTTTTTAAAAAGTTGAAAAATACCTACATGTTATTTCAATTGTGTATCTTTAAAATTAATTTAAGACACCACTTTTACAAAATTGTTAAACACATGTTAAAAGGCAAGTCTCATAAAATTTATTACAATTTGATTTTTTAGCAACTACCATGGATGCTTCTAAGGGTCTATATATTTACATTGCACAGTGCTCAAAAAGTTATATTTAATTTTTTAAAAATGCCTGATTGTTTATATACCATAGCAAGTACTTACAAAGGATCATTATTAATTTATATTCTTTTTAGCAGATTGGAAAAGCTAGAATATATATTTATTAAAGTTTTACAATAAATATTGCCTGATAAATTGAAAACACAATATAAATGGATTAACTTTTGTTAAATGTTGGTTTGTATTAAATGCTTCACATAAATCAACAAAGTGCAGAAATCCTGTGTATAAAATTGTTGTGTGAACAAACCCTGATTAATGAAAGCTTGGATTAATCTCACTGTTGCCCTGTCAGGATTTAACTTTCTTTGCTTTTCATTCATAAGATTATGTTAATTCTCTTACAAAGTATTATAAATATAAATCATAAAACATATTCACACATCGTATTACCACTAAATTAATAAATAGATTTAAATTTTGTTGTTTTTCCATTTCTTAAATATTGAATCTAAATTATGCTCAAGTGCACACAAGACTAGGTTTATTTTCGAGCTCTTTACTTTTATTTATGTGTACATGTATCACCCATGTCAAAACCCAGAAGCCGATATGGTATATATCCATTTAACCAATTATTAATCTGAATAAAAGATTTAGCCTTTGTTGTTCACCATTATAACTTTCAGCATCACTGGCATCAAATTGGGAATAATTGTATTTTTTTCAGTTTTTAAATATCAAAGTCATTAAAATAATTGTAGCTAGCACAATAAGTCGTAGATCAGGTTTTGATAATTTGATCTACTCCATTACCAAAGTAATTTCTTCACCACAGAGAGGAAATTCTATATACTTTACTGATATACCTTTAAATTTACACTTTACACAGATTTTAAACTTTAAACTAAAATTTTCAATACATATATGAGTCTATATTAACTAGGTAATTCATAAAATATCTTTCTGTTACAATTGTTTCCACAATACTTTCTTGAAAATTTTATATTGCTATGATATTCTTTTTTTTAAAATTCTTCATCATCAAAATTCTATTAGCTTGACTCAAAGGGAATTATAACTTAAAGTTTACCCCCCAAAAAATTAAAAACATGATAAAATGTCAATTTATTTCATCGTGTTCATATAAAAAAAGAGGTTAGTTTGCAATCTGCAGGATGCAATGAATACTCTTGATTGTCCCTCTACCTTTTTTTAACTTCAGTGATATACCACCCAGATAAGAAATAAAACTCGTGCAGGAGATGCACGCAGATAGTCTGTCCTGTTTCTATAGCCAGACATTTTCTGTTGGTGGTGTAATTTTTTACCCTTTGGTGTGACCTAATAGAAACATTTGATGCCATAACTGTGTTCCCCCATCCACATAAACCAACAAGAAGCCTACAGACGTAGCTATTTTATGGTCTTTTACCTTTATGGGGATAAAGTGTTTTATACGGAATGATAGGATCTAGTGATATTAATAATGCCCCTAACCACATAATGAGAAGATTGTCTATGACCCCTGGGTTCACAGTCTGACTTTTCACATAACAGCTACATATTACTGCATGCTTTGACTATCTGTACTGAATTTACCCCTTCAATTTGAATTTGAAACCCTCTTTTTTTTTCCTCTCTCTCTCTCACTCATGTTCGTACCAATAAATGAATCTCAGCTCAAAGTACAGGGGTATACATGTATATGATTAGGTATCTTGCCATATACTGGTAAACTTACTAATACAAATGTATCATTTACTTTATTTAGTGTATTAAAATGTCAACTGAAGACTGTATAAAAAAAAAATTTAACTGCCTCAAGTTTTACAGATACAGCTCATAATGGGAAAAGAATCAGAGGGCACATACAATTAACAAAATTAAATCATTTTAAGTTCCCTTAACATGACTATCTTTTATATCTAGTCCTTTGTATATAACATAGCATTCACGTTGGTAACTTGAACAGTAATTTATAAGCCAGCACTGCATACCTACTTAATTACGCATTCAAAAAATGAATGGTTTTTAAGACAGCTCAATTCATTCAAGTTTTATACTGAATTCATTAGTCGTGGGGCAGAGTTACTCAACAAAACTGATAAATTATGTACATACACTTATCAGAAAGCAAACATTTAAGATTTTGCACATTTAATTCATGTGCATGTGTCATACGGATATATATCTAAATACCCACAGAGAAAGAAATATCTGAATCATTTAGAGCCGGTCTTGTCGTAAAAGTTTTGAAATCCAAAAAAAATAGTGTGGACACACCTGAGATAGAGATTAAAACTTGATAGTATGTGCATAAATTAAAATACAAAATTTCAAGTGTCACCATTGCTCTTTCACTGGAGTGCCGAGAGGCCTAGCAGGATGTGTAAGAATCGTCAACAAAAGTTTGATAAAATAAAAATCTTTAGACCACAAAAACAACAAAACACAACGCCAAGTCATTGACTGTTGTTTGGGCTGTTTATAGAGTCGTAGACCAAAAAAAATCAAGTGTATTTCAAATCCTAGTTGACAGATGTGACCTTTCAAAATAAAATTTAAAAGGAGACCTATCTTATCATTTTTTTTATGACTAAATGCGTCCAATTTCAGTCTCGTGTCACTAGGAGAGTAGTCAATAAATTAACATGTCTTCCATCCCTCTCAACTTTCACAATTTTTACCAACATTTAACTTGCTCAAAGCTTCTGATGATAAAATGAGGTTCCGTCTTACACAACACACATCCAATGCTAGATAAGGGCAAGCCATATGTACCAATTACCAATCATCCCCTAATAAGAAACACAGTGGCTGGTCAAGTCCACAAATTGATTTGGGTTTCAGATTTAAAACATTTCTTAAATTAAACTTAGTTTTTACAAGTTTTATTAAGTCCCAAAACTGCACACTAAAATAAAACAAATGTCTTTGTAAAAGTCATCATTTTTCTTCATTGGTAAAGTTTATGGATTTAAATTTAAAAAATAAAGTTACATGTATCTTTAGAGGCCAAGGAGACCGCAAATTTTGCCAAAATCTTTAAAGCTGTACACTGTACATAAGAAAAATTTCACTATATTTAAGATTGTATGATGAAAAGTGGGGTTTGGAACTGAGAAAACCGTGTACTTATTTTTGTTTATCATGCTAGTTATGTCTGTCACCCTTGGTTAAAATAGACAGGACCACTGAGTTTCCCATCAAAAGCATCTGCTTTGCGTGTTATTCAGATCAGCTAGACAAGAGGAAGCGTTCCGATCTTTTTTTATTTTCTCTCTCCGTAATTCCAATTCAATAGGTGCATTTAAAACCATGTTAGCATGATCTATGTGCTTCACTGGGTATATAGACACTGAAATATTATATGTGGATAGAAGATGTTCACCACTGTCTCTCTGCCATGTCTTAAATCACAGCTATATAGTATATTGAACAGAAAAACCACAGCTATATATTCAACAGAAAAACTACAGTTCAATTACTCTGTATTGAATAGGAGTAGAGACCTAGTGCACACAAAAGATGTTCAATTTATATACTGGTACTAAAAAACTTTACTGAAAATCAAGCCTAATCTTTGATATACCCATTTAGGTGTTTTCTGTTAAAATATTTTCCTACTTTAAGGAGCCAGTGTGTTACTGATATGAATGATTCAACTACATAGCAGGTCAAAATATACCCAGTACTCATAAACAGGTACTTTCTACAATAGGATTGTATTAAATGATGAAGGTTATATGGAACAATGGAACACAGGTTATATTATATAAATATTGCATGTAGTTGAGTGTACACTCAACTACATGCAATATTTATTATATTATACTGAATGTTTTATACAAACACATATGAACCGTGGGCGCATAAATTCTGCGCAGTCCCTATTTTTTTTTAATATCACCCATCGTCAAGCAATGTTGACTGTTGCTAGGCTGGAGGGCGTGGCTTCATTATTCAGCAGGTAATAGTGTTTTATAACAAGTGTTTCTCGACCAATCAGATTCAACTAATTTACACGAAAGTATAATACTGAGGTTTAGATTCAATCAATGTACATGTATGTGGTAAAGACTATACATGTGACATTGTAGTCATAATGGCTAATCACCAATAGTTAGTGACCAATATAAGAAATAATATTAAATTTCAGTTTTGTAAATTTAAGGTTATCTAAAAATCTAAAGTATTTACAGTACAAAGAGGACTAAGCATGATTAGTAAACATCGTAATGCTGCCGTTGATGTTCAATAAAAAATCAAGCAACTGATGATGAAATCTCCCTTGAAATAAGGGAATTACAAGCAGTTGGTAGAGAATTTATTCTAGTTGTGGAGTAAGGAGTTGACCCTTATATCGCTGGTTCAAATCCCACAGAAGGACGTGGAGATTGGTCTTTCAGATGAAATGATGTAAACTGACTCAGAGGTTCTTTGTCAACATAGTTACTGGCACGAAAAAGATCCCTCACTGCTTAAAGACTTTAAGTGCCGAGTACAAGACTAAATTTGCCGTCTTCCACCTGCCAGCAAGTGGTGGCATCTCAATGTGGATGAAAAGTTCTCAAAAGGGATATGTTAAACAAACAAAACAAATAAGGGATAATCAATAAGTATACTCTTTAATGATAAGCAAAAAAAAGTTTGTTTTTTTTTAAATTATATTTCGTCTACTAACTTTATACATCTGAGAAGACTGAGATAGACCTCTGACTATAGATTTAAACACTTTCTCTTCTCTATGTGAAATCAAAGAGAACACTCCACTTCATTTAAAAAATCAAAATGATGCTATGTCATCATGAGTTAACTTCTTACCTTAAAATGGTGATAAATGCAAGCTGGAAATTTATCAAACATATCAAAGGGGGGTATTCATCTTGAAATAATCCTTTTAAAAGAAGCAAAAGAAGAATAAAATGACCATTATGGTGTACACATAGTATGTGTAGAAATAGAAGGCAAGTAGGACCAAAACTCTATCCCTTAGCACTCTCAGTGGGCCAAATTTTTCACACCCTACATTTTGGACCTATGGGTGTGTTAACTTTCCTAAGTCAGTCCTGAAAAAATCAAACAATTAGTGTATTTACACCACCTAAATTTCTTGATTAATAAAAGCTGTAGCCTGGCATTAGACATTCATTCCATCCTGTAACCTTGACATTTTCCCCAAATGACCTTGATGACAGTTCTCAGACAACCTTTTTACATGAACTATAAAGTAAATGCTTCTACACTGCTTTAGTTTACATTACTAATCATGCTGATCTCTGCTGCATGGGAAGGAATCAAAGATAGACAGACACACAGACATATTTCAGGTCCTGTGACCTTGACCTTCTATAGATCATTTCATCCTTAACATGTCGGAGTCCTAACTGAGTTAACTTACTCCTCAATGGCATCACATTGTTTCATGAGCCCGGGCTACAAAATGTGAGGATGAACTTGATTTTTCTCTATTAAGTAGAAATGGGCAGTTCTTTTTTAAAGTGAACAAGTCTCTCGTTATTCTTTTTCACAGTATCTTTTTCATGAAAAGAAATTCAAACTTTTCTTTTTTTTATAGTGAATGTTTTTATTTATTTATTCATTCCTTTTTCACAGCTTGCCACTTCTTTTTTTTATTAAAAACAGACTCAGGAGCTCCTTGAATTTCAGATTTTGCGTGCCTATAATTAATAATCGTGGGAAAGTGAAACTTTACACACATACAAAAAAATATTGGCCAATTTGCAGCAAGCTCCAAGACATTAACCAGAATGACAACCTTATCATTACACGTGCAGCCCTATCGAAATGTCAAGAATTTTCACTGACTAAGTCTACATTGCACAGTCAAAATAGCCCTTTCTTACGTTGCTACCTTACTGCTTACCACAACCAATTTATTTTGTAAGTGTACAGGTACATTAATTTCTAAATGTAGAGCTTAATAATCAGAGTCAGCGGTTTACCTTCAAGTTTTACAAAGAAATTGTCATTTTTTCCCCTCCTATTTCTTTAAATATTTGATTTTTTTCTATGTTTAACATGTTTAATATTGCCAGAATGTTGTATGAGGGATGGGTTTCTAAAAACTTAGTTACTTTGTAATAAGTGAAAAAATGGAAATTTTATGTATAATTCCCAGCAAATTTGAAAAAGTAGAACAAATAACAACATAGTGACACGATGTGCACAGCAAGTGCATTTGACAATCTCCACACACCTACAAAGTTCAGTTCATGTCTAAATTACTAAATGTTGCCAATGTAGGGACATGCATTTTTAGCTACCACTAGAGTTTTACGCAAGTGAGTTAAGGCTAAATATGGGTTTTTCTATGCAAATGAGCTAATAAAAATGCATTAAAATTTTTGAAGAAAGTTCAAATTGATTTTCTTATACATACTTAGTACTCAAAATAACAACATAGTGTTCTTTTCCATTCAATGTATTTAAACACATCAACAAAACACCGTCGGCGCAAGGGCATATATCCTATTTAATTTAAAATAAATAAAGTGTAATATTAAGGAGAATATTCCAAATATTAATGCAATTGCTGCACAAATTCGATAAAAATTTTACTAAACACACACCTACAAAGTTAAACAATTGCAGTCGACAGCAATATCTAAATTATTCCTTGTTTCTGTAAAACAAAGTATGGTAGCTGCCCTTGCGCCGAAGCGATTTTGTTGATGTTTCTTATATACTTGTGTAGTAAAGGTTGATGACGTCATAATACGACGTCATAATATGTACTGGCAATCAAATATCGTGGGTACCAAGAATGTATTAGAAAACAAGTCTTAACATTTTCTTTGCGGTATGTATAGCAATTATGAGTCTTAATTAATTATTTTGCATAGAAACCTCCATACGTAGCCTTAACTTACTTGCGTAACCTTTTATTTTCTCAAAGCTGAAAGGGTTATTCTTTCACAACCATATTGCTTGTTGCCTCTTCCATGCTACTCATGCAGGTTTCTGATAGATTTTGTCCCCATCAACTGAACTCTGATGACTTAACAATATAGCTTCTTGATTAAAATAATTTAGACTGGGTTACATTGGTTTTATTGCAATATAGGCAATCTTCATGAAAATCACAAAGTGTTTTGCTTTAGACATTTATAAAAAAGGGAATGATAGGGGGGATGATAGTTTGGGGGGGGGGGGATTATTACGTACTGTTATTGATCATGATGGTAGCTACATTCTGTGTGCATTTTGAACTTAATTCTGTAACTCTGCTTAGCAGCTACACTGATGATTTCACATTGCTAATCTATCAAGGTCCTTATGCTGAGAAATGCTAATGTTTGTCTGTGCACAATGAACAGCACTATCTGTTAGAGTACCTGGCTGTTTTCAGGCAAAGTTCACAATATTTAAAGGTTAACAATCGGATGTATCAATATTTATGTCACCCCTCCGATGGTGGTTTTGCACTGCTTTTGATATTCAAAATCACTTTTTTTAAATGATGGACTACCTATACACACATATATAGGTCTTTAACAATATTTGTACTTACCTGGGAATTAAAAATTAAATCAAGATTAACTAGTCTGTCGTAATGGGGCACTAGAAGGGTTTCTCCAAGACTTTTAAGCCTTTTTCGTTGGTCATCTTCAATATTTCCTTGGTCGTCCTCATTTGAAGCAACAGGTATCTGTCCCAGGTGTCCTGGTAAACGTGTGCCGTATTGGTCGCTGCTCAAGTCACTTTTCAAACAAGCACACACTGTCGCTAAAATTATGATCAAGAGTAAATTCCAAAACTTGACAACTTTTAAAAGCACCATCGTCATCTGGATTCTAGATCAACATTTGTTGATCAGTGGTCCAAAAAGCAAAATTATCTACAAACTTCACTAACTACGGCAGATTGTATTTTCTAAACGGCCCGTGTGTATAGCCATTCACTGCATGTTTAACCAGTGTGAAAAGCGTGTCGTTGACCCAGAGGCTCTATTTTGGCAATGCTGTGCTCAGGATTAACTCCCTCGTCATTATTCAACTTAGGTATAAAGAATTTGAATTTTTTGCCATATTTAAGAAATACCAGTGAAATTAGACTATGAGAAGATAAGAAACAACAAAATTAAAATTTGTTGGTTCATTTTCATGTTATTATTATTTTCAACGGACGCGGCGAAAACAATTTTTAATTTTTTTAAACCGAGGGGAGGTATTCTAAGACAGTGGTAAACACAACAGCCAAAAGTTTTGGAAAAATATGAACAGTGACACATTTTTAAGAAGTTAGAACGAACTTCGAAGACAACATAGATTTGAGAAATGGACAGTCTTTGTGAATCAAAATGAGGATGACATTATGATCGGTGATAAAGGTGAGAGAAAGGTGCAATACTGTTATGTTGTTAACAGGTGCGTGTTTGGGACATTAAAAATACTGTGTTGGGACCTTTAGTGTCAACTTCTGTCGCGTGCTGTGACATCGCAGTTTGAGAGAACCGCGTGTTTTGTTTGATATGATTTGTTTAAGTAAAATACTAATATCTCAAAAAAGCGGTATATATCTCTAGTACTTCGTACTACTGCGGGAATTTAATGCACATGGCGATTTACCGTAATTCTCCTAATGATCGCGCGCGCCTCCTATCTTGCGCTGTGTACATCAGTGTTGTTTTATGTTTTGCGTACCTAAACGGTTGGGTTAGTCTGTCTGTCTGTTCGTTTGTCAAAAAACTTCGTCACAGTTTTTCTGAATATCACAGGTGTAAGGTTATACTTGCTTGGTCAAATTGTCTCTACTTTAATATAAATAAATAAATGTTCTAATATTAAAAAAAATCACTGAGTTCAGTATCTACATTTCTTTTCTCAATCACTTTGATTTGTCACACTACTGTTTTACTACTGGGATAAGAAGAAGGACTGTAATGATTTTAAGGGTCAAGGTCATGATTTCAAAAACTTTGTTCTTACAATAGGAGCATAGACTGGCATATCAAGTAGTTCTTTTTGAGTACAATATACATCTGAATCATGTTAGGGGTTAATTGTTCCAACGACCGAAGGGCCAGGAAATTTCTCTACCATTTATGACATAATTCCCCAGTTATTCTGGTATTCCGTCTCAACCTCCTGTTTGGGAAAGAACCCCCAAAGCCCGGCCTCCTACTTGTGATTGTCCCTTACTAAACATCCAAGAAAACATTAATTCAAGACATTGTCCAAATTTAACATAAGAAAAAATAAGTTGAAATCATTTGCACAAAACTTACATTGTTCATGCATCTAGGGATGTTAGTAGGAGCTGCCATACCCCAATACCTTGGGTTAGTGAATATTTGGGGTGGGCATTTTCATGCCCCCCACCCCCTATGTGTACATGATGGAAGAGGCCAAGGCATATAATCAATGTTGTTATGTCCATCTTCCATCCTTTTGCTCTTATGTCACTCTTTGCATTTAGCTGAGTTTCAAAGATTTCAAGATATATACATATTGGGTATATACATATTGATGAATGCTATTCAAACTGCATCAAAATTTTTTACCTTTCTTTTGACCTTGACCTAACTTTTCTTGAATTAGTGTTTAGATCAGTTTAAGAGAAACCATTCAAGAAATGTGTCACCAAACCTCATTTATTTGAACAAATGTTATGTTGCATTACTATATACTGAACCCTGGATGGAATATTCATGTTCAATGAACATATTTCTTGTTTTTATTTACAACTTGCTCAAAGGCAAGTGACTTTTTTAAATAGGGGGGGGCTGGACCCCCCCCCCCTCCTTAGAATTAGCAGAGTTATTAATTATACATACTATAGCAAACAAAAAGTGACTCTAGAACAACCCACTCCTGATCCCCATCTACAGTGTTGAGATTGAAGTATATTAGTCATATCATTGTTTTGTTCTTCTTTCTGTTAACAAATATCATTTTTACTAACCATATAAGATATTCATCAACTTAAACTTGGAGGCAAAACATGTTTATAAACTTCAACTTAAAATTTTCTTAAAGATAAAACATTTTAGTTTCATATCATGCCACTTTTTTATGAGAACTACTTATTTCATCTTACTATCTGAAGAAAAAAAATAGCTGCAGTGGTAAAGCCAGCCCAAGAATGCCTTGATATAGATTTTTTATGTGCTCTAACAAGTGGTGGTTTGTGAGTGGTGCTATCAGTTAGGTGTGGTGATGTAAGAAAACACCTGGATGATAAGATGGAGGCTAAAGATCACACATGATTACACACAGCTTCTGTGTACTTTGTTTATTTCTGTAGCAAAATGACCCAATGCCCAATAAAATTTGAGTTTTTTTCCCTGCAGCGATGGAAATTTTTATTGACAGTCCACAAAATCATGAATGAAATGAAATTCTTGAAAGTAAATTTAGCATAAACTGAAGTGGCAATATATGTAACACACCAATGGTATTAAAGATGAACTTTTACAAAATCTTTCTGACCATCTCAATTTCATAAACTAATACATATTTGCATAATGCAATTCCATGCTTTGGATAACCCTGCCATATATGGAATATGTAACAATAGTGCATGCTCTATCCTCCCAAATATTGGTGGTTATACCTGTTAAACTGGGGCCCCTTATATTGTGTGGAACTTTCTAATAGAGGAGATTGAGGATACTCTGCACAACACATCGGAAAATATAAAATTACCAAAACAAAATTCAAAAATTTATCAAAAAAATGTTTTGGGGGAAAAATTGATTGGCCCTTAGAGTCTAAACCTTTTCTTTTCTGAATCTCTTAAATATTTACACAAGAACAAGAGTTGGAAGTCATGTTGGTGCCATAAGGGACTGTAAACTTAGGGGCAGGAGGGATGATACCCAAATGTCAATTTGTTGCATATTTTTTGAGTAATATGCATCATAAGCAAAGGGTACAGCATTAAAATCCATAGCTGCATTTATCTAAAAATTATGATTTTTTTTTTTATTTTCTGAGTTTATGCAGAATCTCTGCCTTCTCTGGTCTTTATGTGCTCTATGGAGGGACACCTGTCCTTGACCTTACTGATAAAGTCTGAGTGAATCATTCTCCTTAGTTCACCTGGCCACTGCAGTGAGTGGCATAATGATGAAATTAAGTCATCAATCACCGAGCGTCACAAATACTTATGTACACAGGTAGATTACTGCGGCCACCCTTATCTGGGGTAAAGACAATATTTGTGGTCTGACCCACTGTGTTCCCCCTCTCCCTATGTGTTAAGTGGTGATTATTCCCCGCTTTCAATCTACGGGCCACCTAAGCCTGAGGTTTGAGCCAACATGACAGGTTCACTACATGTAAAGTAGAAATACTATGTATTTTGAGATGGAGTAGATTAGGGGGTTTTCTGTCTTATTATAGTTATTGTAAATGCCCAAGCTGGTATAACACTGACTGGAATTTAAGGCCAAGCAACAGTCTGCTTTGTTTGGACTGCATACAATATAAATATGATTCAGAAATACAGTAAAAAACTAGATTAATTGATGACTTGAAAATGGTTTCTGATCTGATAGGTAGGTAGAACTATATGAAAATGTTTGAAAAAGTAGAAAATTAGCAGGACCATTTAGCAGAGTCTTGGTATCTTCAACTATCTTGTATTCTTTTAAGATCAGAAGTACTGTAGATTCCTTCTTTTTCGCGAGTAGTTATTATCGCGAATGGGCTTTTCAACATCAAATTGCGAGAATAATATTTCGCGAATGGACGTTTGGTGAAGAGATTTTACATAGATTTCAGCACCATAAAAATAAAGGCGAATAATTTTATTTCGTGTGTTGTGCTTCTCGCATTAATTCCACGCGTATATTTAGGAATCTACAGTATCAAGTATGAAGCAAACTGTTATGTTCCCTGCTTGAAACACTGTTGTATGGAGTAGATGTTACCGGCCAGGGGGCCATTGTGAGGACTTCCTTAGTCAGTCTAGGTGGGGTAGAATCAGGTTAAGTCGGGGTACGTGTTTGCTGGCAGTAAAAGTTGAAGCTGGGCTCTGTGGCTTGTCAGTGAAGGATTGAAAGGCTCGTTATCAGACTGGTGGGGGTAAATCCTTCCTAAACACACTGTACACATTGCAGGGACCCTCAGGATCAATCAGGAATTATTTCTCTGCATATACGCATGTAATATGTAAAGCAGCACTTCTGTGTTAAATTGGGAGAAAAGACAGACTGAATTTGCTTTGTTTTGTTCTTTATCATTGATATCCGCACAGCTTATAATCTCATAGTAATTCACAGTCTTAATAGATGGCAACTAGAAAAAAAATTAGGAACTTTTTTACACAGATATTTTGTTACATTTTAATTTGAAAAAAAAATATCTTCTTTTTGTTTTTAGCCTGAAAATCATGCTTAAAACATGAAGTTAGTCAGCACTGTGTTGCTATGGCATGTGATGTGTTGCTATGGAGATGGTATGCAGCACCTTGTGTTACTGGACAACCTTCCTGCTGCCTTCCAGGGGAATGTTACACCCGACCTTATTGTCACCACTAATTTCAGCGTATGTATTAAATTCTAGGAAAAATTTAAAGACTAACAGTAACTGTAAAGTTCTATTGTTGATACTGAGTGATTGAAACCTGTAATAATGCAACAAAAAATGAACAGTCTCAAAGTTGATGGGACTGAGAAAAACTGAGAGATATCTGAGGTTTACATCTTACTGAGATTAAAATTAATGAAGAATTGATATATGAGATATTGATCATAGTTCATATGTAAATGTTGTGAGGGTTTATTATTTGGACAAATAAGGTACTGATATTAATACAGTTAACAGAACAGTAATAGGATTACATGGTTAATTTTCTATTTAGGCTATACTGTACGGTTTCAATCATGCTTATAATAATGTTGTTTGTTTTCAATAAATTGATTTGTGACATAAACTCTCAATTCCAGTAATTATTTGGTTGTTATCACATACAGATCAAAAGATTTATTGGATTGCAAATGTTTAGTGTAATCATAATGAGCAAAGTAATCATTAAAATGATTTTGTAAATCTGCCAGTTATTTACATGCAAGCACTATGACATGGGACCTTGCTAGCTCTGTCAATTTGTCCTCACTTCAGCAAATCATCAACCTACATGTATATGGTGCAATGATGCACACACATATCATCATACATCAACATTGTCCCTTATTTATTCTACCACAGGGCGAGACATAAACAGTGATCAAAGCACGTCTACATAAGTAGGACACAATTTGTGTGGCATAGACACAGATAAGTAATAAGATGTGTGTGTACATTCACACAAAATAAGTCTTCTGTTTAGGGGCATTTTCTTACAAATGACCAATGATTTTAGGGAGAAACCTCCAGCATTTGGTTTGACATCCTCATCAATAAAGATTATGCTTTATAGTAAGAAACTGAATAAGGCTTTAGCACATATATTTCCTGAAATCTTTAAAGCCATATAGCTTGGGCCCGTGGATCACATGAATGCAAAATCTCTCAACAATTTAAAGTTATTCATAAATAATAATATTAAAAAATTAATTTAATAATAATCATCAACTACCGCCATGTTGATTACGAAAATGCTTCGATTTTCAAAACTAAAATGTTGTTTAACTTAGTTACACCATATGTTTTAAAGAAAAACCTTGTAAAGCAAGTTTAACAGCACTGTAAAAAAAATTCTTAAGGAATTCGGAATGAACTTTGGTAGTAATGAAGATTGTTTATTTTTGAATAGATATGGATAGAAAGTAAAATCATTTGTAAAAGAATAATTTAATACTTTCTTGGGTTAAGGGGGTAAGAAACTGAATAAGGCTTTAGCACTTCCATCTTTAAAGCCATATAGGGGATAGAATGCAAAAACTCTCACAGTATTCATAAATAATAATATTAATCCTAATAATAACTTGAATTTCCTCATAAGCTAGTTCTTTTTAACCAAGTTTAACAGCACTGAATTCTTGTCCTAGATCATGTAGATAATTTAGTACTTTCTTGGGTTAAGGGGGATGGGGTTACTGTAAACCAACTATTATTCACGTTATCTTTAATTCGCAAATCGTCAGTTTGAAATCAGTCCGCGGCAATTCATTTTCGCGACCAGGGAAACAGTCTCTACAAATACTTATTAAAATTATTGGTTCATGGCGATTAATATTTGAGAACGAAAGTGAGTCGCTGAACTCGCAAATATTTCTTGCATGGGAATAAAAGTTGGTTTACAGTAATTGATAGCTACCTCCTTTCACACAATTTATGTGAAAAAAAGCAAAATAAAAATTCCCTTCCATTGGGTATTCCAAAAGTTACAGCTCTGGTTCATTTATTTGCATCATATTTAGTACTAAGAGCTACTGCACTAGTAGAAGGAGGTTACAAAAAGTAAATATGGGTTGAGAGGGTTGTTCACAATTTTTTGCTCCATTTTTTTTCTTCCAAGTTGTTTCACAGGTCTACCGGTACCTAACAGGCAAAGTTCTATACATAATATCTTGGACCTTTGGTGGAGTATCTAGCTTTGCTGCATGGGTACATGTTGAAGTGGTCAATAGTTTTATCTTTTAAGATGCTTTTTTCCTGTTGACAATACTGTGAAAGTATTCGAACATCGTAACATGTCTACAGTGTATGAAGACTACCCTGTCACCGAATGTTAATCCTTGAGGAACATCTGTATATGCTAAGACTTACCTTGGGTGGTATATTTTGTCAATATGTGGAATTACGGATTATCATGTAAAACAGACATGTAGATCTTTTTAAAAATGTTAAAAATTCATTAGTTCCTTGAAAGGTATTTATGTGCCAAACTTTAACACTATTGTATGTGTCGATAGAAAAAGAAAACTAGTCTTAGACCAATATTAAGGACCAAGACCAGCACATAACTTTCTTCATATCATTATGCTGATGTTTTATAAGTTTAATTATACACCAATGTCACCTTAGGGTACCTCATGGGAGGGGTGATTTATAATAAAAACAATTTTGTGTTCATGAAATTCATCAAAAAATGGAGAGAGAGAAACAAGTATTTTATTATTAAAATAAAATAGAATGTTCTGTATTTTTTAATATAGATATAAACTTAGAATATTGCTTTATTCAAATATTTGGCAAAAGACATCCATTACAGATTGATTAAGGGAGGGGGAAATTCTGCTTTCATAATGTTTATAAGGATTTTGGTCAGCTTTTTTAATTAAGTGGACTTTGAACAAATTGGTTTACCTAGAAAACACCTGAGTGATTTAGTGTACAAAACCGCAAACGTAAGAAGCTCTTTACTTAAACAAGAACTTGTGTTGACTTAACCGGGCACAATAGATAACTTCAGTCAATATTGGTAGTTCTCCAATGTAAAAGGTGAAATAAATCTGGAAGGCAGTGATATAAAAACCGTTTGTTATTGTAAGTTTACTCATTGCAGGCCCCATGAGAGCGCTTGAAGGACATGTATTAAGAAACAAGACTGTAGATATAAGAGGGGGATTTTTGTGTGTGCATTGTAATAAAATCTGAAAATCAAAAATGAACAGAAAAAAAAAGATTCAGAACATGCCAAGACTTGACAGCAATGCAGTATTAAGAAAGAACAGGTTTATTTTAAAAGCTTCAGTAAATGTAATCGTTTTCTTTGGTACTATTTTATTTTGAACTTCAAAGCACATGCACTACACATAAAAATTTTTGATTGTTTAAAACTAGTTTACTAATAATTTTTTTTAATTTTCCTGAAACTGTGTGTAGGATCAGAGTGTGTACGTGGGTATAGACATGTTATCATGTTGGATGAGCAGTCTATCATTTCACTTCAAATCAATGCTATTGAGGTATTCATAGAATTCTAGGTAAAAATACATTGAATTGAATTCAATCAATTAAAAAATGCAAAGAAATATGAATTTATTTGTAAGTATTTAATATCCACAATGTCCTCCCATGCTATTTATAAAGTATATTATGAATGGACAACATTTTCAGTTGACCTCCTTAAAAGTATTTATTGTTTGAACAGATGGATGTGTGGATATTGATCGGCTATATAATCCCTAAACCTTGGAAAAAACATATCATCATTATGTTTTACCAGCATCTCAAGATGGGTTGGTTTATTTGCTCAAACTGTGAAAATGTTCTTCTCAAATGATAAAACATTGACCATACATGTATTAAAAGTCGATCAGTACAGACCTGCAACTTTAACCTTTGGACAATCCCTAAAAAAAATGAAAATTTCAAATTGGACTTTAATTATTTAAAGAATTATAGTAGGACTGACATGAGGATTGAAATAAAAAAAAAAACATAACCTTGTAAAGAGAGGTCAAGTTTATATGGTTGTTGAAGGGCAATCAAGGAAATGTCACAGGCATTGACCTTACAAGGCCAAGACCATGAATTGTGTTTCATAAGTAAATCATATATTTAAAGAAAGCATTAAATTCAATACTTGTCTTCAAATAATTGTATTTTAATTTTCTTAATTGTTTATACCTAGAGGGAGCATTGTGATTTAAACATGATTTGGTTGATGTCTTTTTAGCCATGTATTTATAATTTCAAGATGCTCATGACCACAGTGCTGGTAATAAGTACCAATTAAGAAAACACAGATTTGGTGTAAAGCAATCAGCGTTGAAAAAATATTGACATAGCAGTCTGTTGACATTAAATAGGAAAATGGAGTCAAATACTTAACAGCAAAATATCCCTGTTGCAACATGTCTGGAAGAAAAATAAGAATATTGTTTGCACTTTGTGTTAGTAGCTGTATGTCTATAAAATAATTTTACCTCTTCTTGTTATATTAGTATTCTTTGCTATTTTTATTTAACAACAACTGGTCCAAATTAAGCACATTTAGCCTTTTAGATATCTTTGTAGGGTAGGTGGGTTTACTCAGGCTGCAAAAAACTGGCAAATTAATATTTCTTAAAATCAGTTTTAGAGAATCAAGGGTTATCATATATATAGGGAAAAAGCCACTGAATTGCTTTGGGAGAAAATAATATATCTATATAGAACTACAAGAGAGTGGTATTGTGGTTTGCATCAAGTATACAGAGCTGAATTTTGCCTTATCATTTGATTTTTTTCATTTTCAAATTTTGATTTTTTTTTTCTATCTACAAATGTCTTTAAATTTTCTATTACATGTATCACCTTTCCCTGGGATTTTATATCAGATTACATTTTAATGCAAAAGTTATGACTAGAAAATCTCAAGCATTAAAGTCTTAACGGTGCATAAAATGAGGAGATATGATGAGTTTTGCTGCAGCCTGCATTAAAAGTCCATCTCTCATACAATTATGATAATATTTGGAGCATGGCTTGGTGACAGTAATATACACGCAGCATCAGGCTCACGAATCCTGAAATAAGAGCAATTTTATGCACAATCTGGTGAAAAAATTGCCCATTTAACTGACTTCATACCTTGTTGAATACGAGGGACCAACTCCCTGTAAAGGAACTGATTGTGAATCAGATAGTGTAATTGACTCGACTACTCTTCTCTACAAATGTTTGTTTGTCACACACTTACACTGTGTAACCTTAGCCATTAGACCATCTTGTCACTGCCAAAATTCAAGGGCACCTGCATAGTTACATCCTATTCTTACACAAATAAATATGCATTTATGAACCTAAAAAAAAAAAACAATATATGCACATTATGTAAACTTGGAATGAAATAATTTTCTTTACAAACTTAATTAGAATGCTTGAACACATGTATTTTTATATTTGTTTATGTTATGTTTTCCTTTTGCAACATTGATATTATACAAAATTAGTTAGAGAATACAGTTTTCTGTAGATACATGTAACAATAATGTACAGATTACAGAAAATAAATATGTAGATATATGAACATGATTGTGATAGAGATTACAATACCGTATATCCCTATTAACCACACCAAGTGCTTAGAAAATTGCAAAAAGGTGGGCAGTTATTTTGGTATTCTTGTAATAAAATTTAATCTCATATTCTAACTTCAAAAAATCTTTAAAAAAAAATAAATTCAGACAACCACTGTAAGATTGTCTAACTTTCCTCCAAGTTAGATAATCCACCCAAAGTAGGCTAAATGCTTCATTTTCCCATAGAGAAATTAAAGAATATAGAGATTGAAGTATTGTTTAGATATGTACATTAGATAGGGATTAATTATTAATTAATTAATTTGTGCTTGTACAGTATTCCTTTACATCTTAGAAAAGTACTTTTTTGCAAAAATTTTTTCACTAAACATATTTAAAGCAAGTCTAATCCAATAATATTAAAAATATTGTGACAGAGGACTTAGATGACATCTTTAATTCAGGTGCTTTTTTCAGCCCCTTGAGGTCCCCCATTTAATTGAATTTAAATCTCGTCAAAGTTGTAGTGTTTATCTTCAGAGCAAAGAAGGCTTCAATGGGATGTTCTAGATCCCAGAGGAAGATAAAAACATGAAAAGACCAGGATATATAATTCCCGAACCTTTTTGAATGCTATATCAGAACTATGAGGACACAGAAATACAATTAATATACGCTCGTACGTTTTGTCTTTTTAAGGAGATACAAGATCTAATCATCTTTTGTTGGGCATTGTCTGTCTGTCTGTGGCTAGCTCTGATGTCATCAGGAAATACATGTGCCTGATATATGCTGGAGTTAACAAATGACTTATAATCTTTAAGATTCAGTTTCTAAATGAAAAAATTACATTGACAGAATACTGTATCCTATGCCAAACAAATATTTTTTTTACTCTGAGTAAGGTTTAATTTAGCACGTACGTACTTTATGTATTGTATTATTTTACTAAAGTGAAGAGAAGTGTTGCATTTATATAGTACTGAAGTAAATTAATATCCAAGTTTTTTTTTTTGCTTATTTTAAGCAGTGTTTTTTTTTTAATGCAAAAAAAATCATTTGATCATGCTTCACATGTACTGCATCTTTGATTTTTTTTCCCCACTAAAAATAAATGAAATCTAAAATTATGATTTTTTTTTCCAAGAAAAAGATACAGTTTAAAAAAAAATAAAGAAAGGACAGAAACCACATTCTCGAGCTTTTATCAGATAACATTGGCAAAAAACAGAGATAAAAAATATTACTGCAATCAACCAATTTAACTTCCCTCTCAGACGGTTATCTGAACTTCTGCAAATTATGTAATCTTGTCTGCGATATTCTGTCCAAATCAAGGTTAAGGTCAAGGGTCACTGGTGTTGTTTTTCTGCTGTCACTTGTCATCTGGTGTCACACAAGCCCGTATGGTAATTGTTCTGTTGTTTTGGTTGATTTGTTTGGCAGTTGTTCAAACTGATCGTAAACTCAATATTTTAAGAGAAAAAAAATCATTCACAAGGTATCCTCTCCGTGTTCCTTACTGCATTGCATAGACAAGTACTGGTGTTTGTAAACAAATACCCCACGATGACTTAGCAGCAGTTTTGTTTCTGTGTTTGAAAGTAATACCTATACAAATAGAGATTTCTGGAGAAAAAAAAACAGAAATTGTTTGTAGAACTAATTTGTAAGCATTGAGAAGACCTGTGATCTAGTAGCGTGCAGATTTATGGCTTGGGGTAAAAAGCTGAGTGGAGTGGAGTGGAGTGGAGTCGTGGAGTCATGGAGTGGAGTCGTGGAGTGGAGTCTGTATTATAACAATACAGGAAGTTTGAGAACAAAACAATTTCTTTTGCATGCAATATCTCCCCTTCATTGTAGTTTTAGATTTGTGTTCACTGTACCAAGAATGAAACAAGAAACAAAAGAAGTCCATGCAATCAAAAACTAACGACCTTTAAATGTTAAACAGAGAATCACTTAGAAATGCTTTATATAAACACTATCTAAACTTAACAAGACTGTTTGACCTTATTGCCTATCCCAAAACAGGCAAACCTAGCAAGAGGTGTTGACAGCTTTAATATCAAACAGAGAAAGAGCACTGCACTGCAGAACTGATGACAGCAATTTAATGAGAGAGGCACATTTTTTTTTCATTTTACTATTAAAGTGCAAGATAGCCCCTTTGTTGGAATTTAAAGATCACATTTTTTTTCTGTATCTCTATCTTCTTAACACGTATCTTCCTTTTCTGGTTAAAGTAGAGGACATGCTACAGAATAGAGTGTTAAGACTCGACTGATAAATACATATCAGCCATTGGATCTGTTGAAGTTTAATAATTTACCAGGATTAATTACTAGACTTAAAATAAATATAATTACGGGAATTGAAAACAATAAAAAGTAAAATATTTATTGAAATGAGCTCAACAACTTGTGTTTTTTTTGGGTTTTTTTTTCATTTTAAAGTAGACATTGTGCATTTTAAACGATGACACACAATTAACTTTAAATAAAATTATTTTACCCTTGTTTTGTGAAAAGGGAGCTGTTTTGATTTATACCTATAATTAGTTTCACCAATATTTGATCAAGCTTGTTTTATAAATGTGACTCATAACAAAATTAATACATATGATAAATAATGTCCCCAAACTAAAACAAATGCTTTCCTTTTATTTTGCTGATCAATGTATAACATGCAGTCTATCAACCAGTATATGTATCATTTAGGCAATTATTTATTATTGATGAAAACATTTTGACAGAATTCATTGGGACTTTAAAAGAATGTTTATCCCTATAGCGATGTGATGAAATGTATTTGGTTACTTCTGATCATAAAAATGTGTTGTAAACTAAGTTATTTATATCTTATTGATTAATTTTTATATATACATGTACTGTAGTTGGAGGGGCAGATATAGTAACACATTTGTTTGTTTTAGTTTGTGTAAGTTAACAGGTGACATCATTTAGATTTTTTGCTGACAAAAGCAATATACCTTTTTCAAGCAAATTTTTATTTACAATCAACAACTGAGTAAGCATTTCAAGCGCAGTAATTAAATCTGTCAACACTTCTCGCCTGTTGGGATGGGAGTGCATATGGGTCACTTGGTCTCTGTTACTCAAAACAAAAAGTTATTCCCATTGATGTGTTGACATTTGAAGGTTATATCCCCCCATTTTCTCATTCATCTACAATATATATGAACTATTATTGTAACAGTCTCTCAATGATCACAGACAGCTATAGCTTGGGCATATAGAGTTGAAAAGGAAAGGAGGGATTGTGTTCGATTACCTGAGTAATTTTTTGAATTTCATAGCTCTACATCTACTATATAGTAACGTTCTGTAGTGTTTCCTACAATTTACCAATACCTGCTAACCTCTACGCCCAAAAGCAGAGTTGTAAATATTTACACAAAATGAGAAATAACAAACAATTAAATAAGATAGTTTTACTTTTAAAAAATAATTTAGATAGAGATTGAAAGCTACCGCATTATATAATACATTAAAATAAAATAAAATTGATTTGAATGTAATGATTTTTTGACAAATCATTGAATATTTTGTACATTGTAGCAAACCATAAAATTTTAAGAACAACACAAAGTTGACAACATCCTGCTTGAACTAGTCATCTTTTTAAAAATAAAATTGAATAACCAAATACATTTCAGCACATCGCTATTGGGATAAACTTTCTTTTAAATTCTCCATTGACTGCATGTTATATATTGACCAGCAGAATACAACGAAAGCACTATTTTTCCCCATTACTTATGATATGTATAATTTTTGTTCTGGTCACATTATAAAAATAAGCTTGATCAAATATTGGTGAAACTAATTTTGTGACTAATTGTATGTTGTTTTACATCCCTCTCTAGAATTTAAACTCATATTTAGACCCCATCACCTGCGGATGGAGATTGAGCTGTAATTTTTGTCCTATACTCGCACTATACTTGATCATTGAGCAGTGAAGGGTATTTTTCGTGCTAGTAACTACTGCGACACAGTACAATGGACATTGATGTTTGCGTTCTCATCTGAAAGACCGGTCTCTATTTAGTCCCACAGTGGAATTCAAACCCATAATGTAAGGATCAGCTCCTTACTGCGCGACTCAGAGCAGACACTCCAATCACTGTGCCACGTGGGTGACAAAACTAATTATAAGAATGAAGTATCACAAGTTCCTCTTCAAGAAACAAAGGTTAAAAATTTGAAAAATAAGTAATGCATCGTCGTTTAAAATGTGTTTCAAAAATCAGACATAGCAACACCAGTTTCTCAGCAAACATTTCAAAAAATATTATCCATTTTATGTTTCACAGCTGTATGATATGTATTTGTCAGTCGAGTCTATTAACACCTATATTCTGAAGCATGTCTCCTAAAAGGGATATATGCATGTAAATATTTAGATATATATGTTTATAAAAAAAGATAGAAATACAGAAAAAAATTGTGACCTTCAAATTCCAACAAAGAGGATATCTTTAATAGTGAAACCTATTTTTTTTTAAATATTATGTAGCTGTCATCAGTTCTGCAGTGCAGTGCTCTTTCTCTGTTTGATATTAAAGCTGTCAACACCTCTTGCTAGGTTTGCCTGTTTTGGGATAGGCGAATAAGGTCAAACAGTCTTGCTAAGTTTAGAGATAGTGTTTATATATTACGTAGTAAAGCATTTCTAGGTGATTCTCTGTTTGACATTTAAAGGTCGTTAGTTTTTGATTGCATGGACTTCTTTTGTTTCTTGTTTCATTCTTGGTACAGTGTACACAAATCCAAAACGACAATGAAGGGGAGATATTGTATGCAAAAGAAATTGTTTTGTTCTCAAACTTCCTGTATTGTTATAATACAGACTCCACTCCACGACTCCACTCCATGACTCCACGACTCCACTCCACTCCACTCCACTCAGCTTTTTACCCCAAGCCCAGATTTATTGAGTAGAGAAAAAAAATCCTTTGACAAATCAACAGATAGCCCGATATCTGTATTATGTAAGGTAGACAAAGAGACAGGGTGGGATCAGTTCCACGTTGGTGACCCCCCTGACCCCGGGAGGGATCCGTTTACCCCCTCTGTCTGGACCAGCGGTGCGTGGAATCACCGTTCTTTGGTTTGTTGACAATAGCAATGAGCAATTTGATGTAATCAGTGAGACAAGCCAAGGTTCTACGAATTCAACGTGAAATAATTCCTTGAACCTTTTTTATCCCACTTCTTGACTTCATTTAGGCTTTTTTTTAAATTCAGAGCAATTACTTCGTGAAGATGTATTCAGATTTAATTAGCTGTTTAATATAAAGGTTTTGTTAGTGGAGATAAGTTGGACGTTTAAAGCCCTTTCTCATTAAAATTTGAGGTTACCCCCCTTCCCTAATTGGCAGTAATTAACTACATGTACTGTCACCATTTTGGTGTAATTTCTGTCATGTGATAGTTTAAAATCTTTGTATTTCTCACTGTAGGGGAATAAAGCTGTTTAGTTTTTCTTTACCTGTATTTCACATGAATAAGTACAACTGAACTTTCATATGGTATGTCAAACAACGATCTCTTGAATACCATGAATATGTCAAAACTTGGATTAGAAGTCCCAAACACTTTCTCTTCATTTACATTTGTACCTCAGTATTTGAAATCCTCAGATATCTCAGACTTTTTTTGGGAGGGGGGTTACTCCTTTGAGATAATGATGTTCACATGTACCTTAATTAAATAACAATCCTTGTATTTCTATGTTTCTAGGGGTCAGTGAGTTTTAAGGAGTCCAGTGATTTCAAGGTTCTGCTGAACATCTCGTCCCCCAGTATAGATGATGCTTATTCCGTTAAATCAGCCATAGAAGACAGCAAGGGCAGGCTACTCATACAAGTGGTAAATGATTAATGAAATCAAAGGAGAGCATATGTGTTGTGTTTTTAATGCAAATTAAAAAAATCATTTACAACAGGTTTGTTCAAAGAACTTTCGTAAAAAAAAAATAATGATTTTTCCAGGAAATACTGTAAACGTATTACATTTGGCTGTGTATTCTATTTAGGGCTTTTGGCGGAGAGAAACTTCCGCTAATTCAAGTACAACGCTAAATGTCTTTCACACACATTCATAACTAAGAATATTGAGAAATGCGCTGAATCAGATTTTTGCTAACTTGTTCAAAAACCAATATCCGCCAAATATTGTACATGCTAAATACAATACATTTACAGTAAATGATAAACTTTATATCATTTGTAAAGAAGGGAGAGGATCTATTCAATATAAAAATTTATTTGTAGTTTGAGGAGAGGATCTCAGGTTCTGTCATCACCCTACCATGGATATTCACTGCAATAGGAGTGGGGGCCTTCATTGTTGCAGGCCTGGCCATTCTGTGGGCGGCCCATTGGTACTGTACCAAACAACACCTAAAACTTCAGCAGGATAACCTGAGTTATGGCAATGTGATGAAGCGATCTCGTCACAGTATTCATCTGTCTTCTACTCACGCTGGGGAGTCTGTAGGACAGGTATGAACAGGAAACACACTGAATTCTGGGGAGATGGGACAATGTGTAATTTTAAACAATTTTAAACAGTTTAAACCAGATAAAGGAAATTTATTTTAAAAACAGTGTTTGAGTGTACAGTTTAACAGTCTGTTTACGTAATTGCAGAATTTTTAAGTAGAATCTGTAGTGTATTGATACTCCTAAAGAAAATCTTTTTAACTCCAAGAATACTGATCATTTGCTTGATAAATGAATGCATCATTATAAAGATTGTATTTCATACAAGTATCATAATGATATTTAATGATTCTTTTGCCTGTCTTACTAGGATGGAGAGGAGACGCTGATGGGGGTACCAGAGGAGCCGGAGGAAGAGGAAGCCGAGAACAGGAAGATGGCCGAGGTCAGGCTGTCCCACCATTTTGAAGACGATGATGACAATGAAGAGAAGGAATTTCTTCCAAAACAGAGGCAGGCCAGCTCTGCCAGGACACACCGTCAGTATGTCAGACAGCACGGTCACAGGAAGAGGCACCCCTCCCTGAATGACCCTCCCTCCTACAACACGGTAATGGACTACCCCAACAGTGACGATTCCGATGGGGAGGGTAACACTCATAAGAGGCAGCTGGAACCTTTGATTGAGGGTAGCCAGGCCAGCATTGACAAGAAATCAGAGAGTTCATTCACATACCAGGAGATGGATGTACGACTATACAGGGGAATCAACCAGCCAGTGCTGCCTGTGGCAAGATCTGATGGTGACATTGAAAATCGCAACTCAGCCAGGCAGAAAGGAAACTATCAGATTCCCCAGTTAGGGAAGTTATCAAGCAGCAAGGCAAGCAGTAGAAGTTCAATCAAAAGAGATGAACCAACTACACCTCAGGAGAACAGCAGAGGTTCAATAAGGAGAGATGAACTACCACCCACACCACAGGAAAACAGCCGAAGTTCACTAAGGAGACATGAACCCATCACTCCTCAGGAAGAGCGAGCTAGGACACCATTGATCGGTGCAGAAGTTTATGATAAGACATCGATGGTTGGGGACAATACTTCTGGTATTGTACAAATGGGGACAGTGAGGGGACCCCCCGTCCAGCCACCCCTGTCACCGGTAGAGCCGGGCACCCCTAAAGTAGACAGTAACCCAATGGATATTCCTCTGACGAGCTTCTCAGGGACTCTACAGAGACAGAAGTCCGGTAGAACCCGTACAACCAGTAAGTTTTTTTTAATTGCCTTACATGTGTACTTTCTATGTGTCATGGATCTCATACAAGTTGACACTTTTTAATGAAAATAAATAAATTCAGATAAAATTCTTTGAAAATGTGTGATTTGTTTCAGGTTTATTCATTGACCCTGAGGCACCAGAAGACAAAGACGTGTTTGAGGTCGAGGACGATGAAGATGATGATGATGATGACATCTTCGCACCTCGTGTTCCCGGCCCCGATGGCAGAAAACGCCATATTTCTGGTGACAGCAGAACCAGGCATCTGTCAGGGGAGAGACACCAGGGGGAGAGGATCAGACACCCATCAGGGGAGGGGATGTATCGGGTCCCCACGGGGAGTAGTCCCGCCCGAGCTCCCCTGGGTAGCAGTCCAGCCAGGAACCCCAATGATGGCAGTCCAGCAAGACAGGGAGCTAAAAGCAGTCCCTCTAGATATCCCGACAACAGATTACGGAATCCCCAGGTGGATAGACATAGACAAAAATCGGGGGATAGGAATAGATATAGTGTAACAAGTGATGGATCCATGTATGATAGCACAGAGATATTTAAAAAGAAAGGTACAGACAATAATTACGAGGATATTGACTCGGACATGGACTTTGAGATTCCTCCCTTGGAGTCAGATGCAGACGTGTTGTCTGATGTGAGTCTTCCATTGCCAAGTCCACCAGCTTTTGTTAAGCAAGCCTCCAAGGAACCCAGATCTCCACTCAGAAGTTTTGCCTATGACGAAGCTCCCACTGCTATGTCACTACCTCTCTCTCCTTTCATGGACTTTAGTATGTATCCTAAAATTTCAAACAGTGCAGATATGTTTGTAATAACAAATATTACTGTAGATTCCTTAATTTTCGCGAGTACTTAATATCGCAAATGGGCTCTTCTGCGTCAAATTGCGAGAATAATAATTCGTGAATGGATGGTTGAAATTTTACATAGATTTCAGCACCATAAAAATAAAGGCGAGAAATTTATTTCACATGTGATGCTTCTCGTGAAATTATGTGATAATTAATTCCACGCGGATATTTAGGAATCTATAGTATTGGATTCTTAGCAAAGAGCTTCTGTATGAATTATATTTTGTTGTTTTATAGGTGGAGGAACATACATCACAATAGCTGCCTCACCTTCTAGTACAGTCAGCAGGACTCAGTTTGTGTTTCCTGACTCTGAGAACCTTCCACCCCCTCCCCCAGACTCACAGCTGAACGGAGGGGAGGCTTCAGGGGAATCCTCTCTTCCTCCCCCTCCAAAGTTATTCCACCCCCCACAGAGGCCCTCCTGGCACAAGACTGTCCCATCCTCAGTCAGAAATGGTGGCCCTGATCATTCCAACTCCAGTAAGAATGGAGGTCCAGAGTATGCCAAGATACAGAGACAGGGAAGTCAGAGAGCGGAACCAGACAACGCTGGACAGAGCGGGGAACCAGCAACAGAGGCTCCAACCAGGAGTGGCAGCGTCAAAAGGAAAAACATTCCAGCAAGGTGGGGTTATTTTCCAGTGTTTTTTTCTTAACTATAGAAAACTAAAAATGCAAATGTAGTATGTAACATTTCTATTTATCGGTACCTTTTGTCTTTATTTCAGACTCCACCTGACCATCGTATGTACCTTGTGTATATTGAGTTTGATTGGAGGAGTGTACAGTAAAGTGAACTCCTCAGGAACCAAGGTCCACATCACGGTGTATGCTCCCAAACATTTCTTCACCCAGAAAATTGAAGTCTTTTTTCATCAAGACAAGCCTGCTTATGTTGTGGACAATCCATACAAAGTTCAGGCTTATGGTCAGTGTCTTTCTAGTTATCATTTTATGTTGATTTGCCTCCTAAAAATTTTTGACAGGACACCATTTATGAAGGAATTAACGGTGTTGGGAACTAGGAAAAGAGACATGTACTGCAATAAAAGTGCACTACAGGTTTTTACAAGAATCACCAGTGAAGAACATTGTATGTTAAAAATCACAAGTTAGATATTAAAAATAGAGAATTCAGTGAAGTAACTAAGTCTTTGCTGAAGTTTTTTTTTTTTTTGTCAGAAACACATGGATGTAATTGAGTGTTTTGTTTGACTTTCAGATGTTAAGGAACCTAAGCTGGAGAACTTGAACTCATCCAAGTGTTACAAATCTCTGTGTCCCCAGGGCTGTGACGAGGATACTGGGCAGTGTATCTGTAAGAAGGGGTACCGACCAGACTCACATAACAAATGTCAAGGTAAATGGGATTAACTGCAGGTCCTTGTTTTCCATTGTCAATATGACACCTATCCAAATTATGAGAGTGTTTATAAAATCATTAATATAGCCATTGAATGGTTCAAAATGAATTTTAATCCTTAAAAATCTGTTTGATGCTAGTGTATCTGTCTGTTTAAAATTTAGATTTTGAATTGTCTAATTCCATCATTGTATACTGAATTTTTATTCCTTCGCCCACAGATGTGAACGAGTGTAGAGATGGTTCCTTCCTGTGTCACGAGGATGCAGGGTGTCTCAATATGATTGGTTCTTATTACTGCATCTGTAGCCCTCCCTTCTATGGAAACGGGAAGTCTTGTGAGGGTTAGTGTCATGGCAACATTTAGCTATTGAGAAAAAAGAAACAACTAAATGTAAATTTTAAATTTTAAATCTTAATTTTCATGTATATCATCCCTTAACCAGATGGATTCCTATATCAAGAAAATTCATATAACTTTTTCTTTCAGAGTGTAATGCCCCTTGCAGACCAGGAACCTATCAGAAGGGATCTTGTGGAAACAATCAGCAAAAACAGTGTATTGGTAAAGTTCTGTTTTTACATTGCAATAGAATACATTTTAGGAAGTTTGTAGATGTATTGCAGTCCAAGTAAACTCAGAAGAGGAACTCAAATGTATGTCCATTGTTTTTGTAGAGTGCACTGATCAGTGTGAGAAAGGATTCTACATGTACAGTAAATGTGGGAAAATGGATGACGCTAGTTGCCGCAGTAAGTTACCTCAGTTTTAACATATATTAAACAATACAACAGTTTGTAAACAAAGCATTCACTCACAGAAACACTAATTCAAAACAAAGAGTTAACAATGTATTGGATAACATCCATTTGTTTTATATTCAGTGTGCCAGGGAGAGTGTTTGGATAATCAGTATGAGTACCAGAGATGTACACAGTCGCAGAACAGAGTCTGTAAAGGTAGGTATCAGAAAACTCCACCTCTGCATCTAGAGTAATCAATCTTTTAGAAATATAAATTAGTTTCAACCATTTCTGCATTACAACTATGACATACAAGTAATAGAACTTTCCTGGTATTTCTAGGCAGGGGGGATCTGAAGCCACCCATGGTCAGTGGAAATGTTATTGTGGAGGACCGAGATGATACCTATAAGAATGACATGACAACGGTCCGTCACAGAGAGAGTGCCCCCGGCCAGAATACCCAGGCCTTCATGTTCTCTAAGGGTAAGTCTCACTGGCCACTAGAGCGAGAAAGAGAGATTTCTAATGACAGAACTCTACCATTGAGCCGCCTTTCTAGTTTCAGTTCAGCTTGAATTATTTTGCTATACCATAACAGTTTTAAATTGAGATTCCCCCAACATGCTTTTAAAAGGAGTTTTATCCTTTATATGTTTAATGTATTGTACATGTTCTCTATTGTTTCAGGGTCTGGATTTTACATTGAGGTGGCCTTGAAGTACCTTCACCCTGCCCCAATGTTTTCTCCTGTCAATCACTCGCGTCAGAACGAGCTGGACAGCTTCAAAGGAGATCAATCTGTGTTGACCAGATATTGTCCTTATCCAATGCCAATAAAACATGAACTGTACTACAAAACCCATAAGGTAGCAGTTATAACCATATCATCAACAAAGAAAAATCATATGCAAATATAACTTTCTTCCTTGCTATTTCCATACTTTAGTTTTATTTCCAATTATTGCTTTTAAAATTCCAAATTTGCAAGTTTCATTGGCATGCTTTATTTATTTCTAAAAATCTTCACATTTATTCTAAGATTCATCATAATAGAACCCTGAAGCTATACATGAAATGCTTTTCATTCTCAGGGAATTTAATCATTCTCACCCTTATTTACAGAACATAACTTACAAGGAGAGACAGAGATACGGACACACCCAGATCAAGCCCTGCACCACCTACACTCAGCATGGACAGTACCCCCCTCAGGACAGCACCACCGAGGGGTCCATCATGTGCTCTGAGCCCGGTCCAGTCAGCAGTGTATTCTCTGTACTAGACTCCCAGTTCACCACCAGCACATCTACATGGGTAGAGAAGTCTGAAAGGTCAGTGTAGGAAAGAAGCTGATTAAAATATAGGGATGTGCGATTTTATCGGTATACCGGTATATCGCGATTTTTTGTTGCGTGATACATATCGTGATACGGAGACCTAAATGCATGTACCGGTCTTTAGGTACATATTATAAAGTCCAGAAATTATTCATTTAATTGTTCAATCTTTCAAATTACAATTACAGAAAGTATAAAAAATGTTGTAAAACGTGAAAAGAACGGCGTCTTACCGTCCAAACATAATTGATTTTATAAATTCAAGAAAGTAAAATTTTGTTTTTCAAGCATATTTTTTAGAAAAATAATGACTTTTCCTATAAAATCATTGTAAAAACTTCTTTTAAAAATATCATGATATTATCGTGATATTGTCGGAAAAAATTGTGATATATGGCGATACGCAAATGTTTGGCGATACCCATCCCTAATGGCCTATTAAAATAGATCTTCTTGTTGTTTAAATTAGTTATCAATTAGTTATCAATTTTGACAATGATGCTCCTTAATGTTTTTACTCTTTTGCACACTTCTTACTCAGTAATGGACTTTTTAGGTGCTTTATATGAAATTGCTATATTTGATCACACATATTCAATGTTCAAGATATCAAAGTATCACTGTTTGTCTTGCATTGTTTTTTTCAGCTGTCTGTTGAGTAATGCTGCCTGTTTGAACTGTACGCGACACTGTGCCAAACAGATGCTGTTACAGAGGGGGGAGTGCTCTATCTCCGGGGGAGATAACGGCCAGTCCCCCCGTCTCCCAGAATGCTTCACATGTTGTACCCAGAGTAACTGTAGCGATGTCTGCAAAACGTATCACGACTACATCTGTCAAACGGAAAGGTTCAGAATGCTAAATCTACCTTGTCTTTTCTACTGTACTATATGCTTATATAGAAGTAATTTTTAACTTCATAGTTTTGCATCAAAACTTTAATTTTCCAATAATAATACTGGAGTGCAATATATATGAAGAAAGGGTTGGCCTTGACACAAAACCAAGAACATGTTGACTGTAGAAGTACAAATTTCCTTAAAACTTTGTGAATGCAGTCTTGTTTAGATCTTGTCGTAATATAAAAAATTTCATGCTAATGCGAATGTTGTATTTTCTCCTTTTTTAGATGCAAACAAGGAGACCTAATTGAGTTTAAACTTAAACCTGTGTACCATCCCAAAGATGACTTTTTGTGTCACATGACACCATTACCCAATCAGAAACTTTTAGAGCTGGAGTATACAATCAAACACTACTATAACACACTAATGACTCAGAGCTTTACCATATATGGAGATGAGATGTGGCAGAAGTTTGGGAAATTGAAATCAGAGTAAGTTTGAAAGAGGTTTTATTTCATACAATTTTATTGCAAAGTTGAATCAGGGATAATCAAGTTAACTTAAGACCTGAGGCAGTGAGTATCCAAATTTTATATAGAATGAAACGAGTGAGGAATTTTTCAAAACAGAATGCAAGTTTTAACATTAAACAAAAACTACCCTTGTCGTCTATCAAGTTTGTCTAAACCAGGATTCCTTAGGATAAATAAAGGTATCCATTCTTACATAGAAATGCATGAATTAGAAAGGATTTACTTGTTTGCAAAACCTTAAGAAATGTTAAATCTTTCACAGCAAACACATTGTTAAAGTGGAGGTAGAGTCTATGTTAGACATCATTCCTGACATTATTGAGGGGTCACCGGGTCAGAGAGATGTCACCGTGGGGAAATACAAAACCTCGGGGGAAAGTGTCAGAAGTTCCTACATACAGGGATCTACAGCTCCAGTGAGGCCAACCAAACCATACATAGAGACTTCAAAGACATTCGGTAAGTTACACTGAGACATCAAGGCATATTGAACAAATCAGAGAGACATTCAATACATTTGGTAAAATATAAATCAAATATTACATTGAGACCTCACAAAGAAACCCAGTAAGAGACATCGAAAACTTTTGGTAATAGATCAGTCAAACCATATCAGGACATTAAAGACATTAGTAGTTTGAGATTATATAGAGACATTAAAGACATTGGTTAGAGATTATAGAGACAGTAAAGACATTTAGTAAGAGACAATTTTAGCCTGACATAGAGACATGTAGGGCCTTAGATATTTGCTAAGAGATTATATGAAGACATTTTATAAGAGATCAATCAAACCATAACTTATGACATTTGGTAAGAGATTATATATAGACATTTGGTTTGAGATTTACATAGAGACATCAAAGACATTTAAAAATCTAAAAATGAAGTAATAGACCAAACAAATCATACATAGAGACATCAAAGACGTTAATTCGAACTGACTTTTTACCTTTATTTATTTGATCAGGTAAGAAGCATTGTGATGATGATGCATTAGAGAACTTGATCTCCATCAACTCTGGAGAACCGTACACACATCTACAGACTCTACAGGGTCGTTACCTAGGGAACTACACCTATGTCATCACTAACAGCACCGCCCAATCACTGGTCAAGATCGGGGTCGCTAAACATGCCTCCATATTGTCCTCCTTGTATCCAGGGGCAACACTGAAAGAAGGCAGTATAAAAGGGAACATTTCCCATAATTCCACACACTGGAATCTCAATGTAACTGGAGAAGTGGTGTCATGCCCAGGTATATAAGAGGGAAAGAAAAGGGAAAAAAAATGCTATTATACATGTTGGTATCATATTTTCCTTGACTTGTTATTGATGGCACCAAAAAAGTTGAAAACCTTTATACATTTCACTATAACTACTACACTATCAAATAAAAAGAAAATTAATAACACTTTGAGAGAAGAAGCAAGAAAAACTACCAGATCCAAAGTTTGTTCTATTATAAATTCTTGTGCAGGTAAAGGCTATTTTCTACTATTGTTTTCTTTCAGGTATTCTGAATGTAAACATCACTGACCCTGATTACCCCAATCGACCTCTGTACCAGTATGACATACAGGTCAAGTGCCCCCCTCACTTCTCCCTAGTGTTTTCTGTCCCCAGCGGTGATGCCTCGAGGTTTAACAAGCAGTTCATCATCTCTGTCAAGGACAACCTTAGGAAATCACAGCTACATGTGTACAGAGCCAGTGCCAGTCAGCTCAGCTCTTGTAAGTTATAGCAACTTCTTTATTTTAATTTATCCATTAGTGTATACAAGAATAACTGAAGCATATTAGAAATGTTTATTTTTAGCTCTACTGGTCAGAGACCAGAAGAGCTTATGCGATAGTAATGCGTCCGTCGTCCGTCCGTCTGTCTGTCTGTCCGTCTGTCTGTCTGTCTGTAAACAATTTTTCAAAATGCTACTCCTCCTACAGTTTTGGTCCGATTTGGCACACAAGTAGACAACACTGAGATACATAATTTTGTGCATCGGTTTTTGATTTCGATGAACGGTGTTGCCGTGGTTACTAAAAATAGAAATTTCTGTGAAATTCTTTCAAAATGCTACTCCTCCTACAGTTTTGGTCTGATTTCAATATAACTTGGCACAAAAGTAGACTACACTAAGATACATAATTCTGTGCATCGGGTTTTGATTTCGATGAATGGTGTTGCCGTGGTTACTAAAAATAGAAATTTCTGTGAAATTCTTTCAAAATGCTACTCCTCCTACAGTTTTGGTCTGATTTCAATATTACTTGGCACACATGTAGACTACACTAAGATACATAATTCTGTGCATCGGTTTTTGATTTCGATAAACGGTGTTGCCGTGGTTACTAAAAATAGAAATTTCTTTGAAATTCTTTCAAAATGCTACTCCTCCTACAGTTTTGGTCTGATTTTGATATAACTTGGCAAATAAGTAGTCTACACTAAGATACATAATTCTGTGCATCGGTTTTTGATTTCAATGAACAATGTTGCCATGGTTACTAAAAATAGAAATTTCTGTGAAATTCTTTCAAAATGCTACTCCTCCTGCAGTTTTGGTCTGATTTCAGTATAACTTGGCACACAAGTAGACTATACTAAGATACATAATTCTGTGCATTGGTTTTTATTTTGATGAGTGGCAAGGATCATTTTTCTATTTATTGCTGATTTAAAGTCTCAAGTCCCAACTGCTACTTTTCTCTTCCTTTGTTTTAAGTATAAACCAGTAGAGCTACAGTCTCGACAGAGACTTCTGGTTTTTCAGCTCTACTGGTCAGAGACCAGAAGAGCTTATGCGATAGTAATGCGTCCGGCGTCCGTCCGTCTGTCTGTCCGTCTGTCTGTAAACAATTTTTCAAAACGCTACTCCTCCTACAGTTTTGGTCTGATTTCAATATAACTTGGCACACAAGTAGACTACACTGAGATACATAGAATAGTGCATCGGTTTTTGATTTCAATGAACGGTGTTGCCATGGTTACTAAAAATAGAATTTTCTGTGAAATTCCTTTAAAACGCTACTCCTTCTACAGTTTTGGTCTGATTTCAATATAACTTGGCACACAAGTAGACTACACTAAGGTACATGGAATAGTGCATGGGTTTTTAATTTCGATGAACGTTGTTGCCATGGTTACTAAAAATAGAATTTCTGTGAAATTCCTTTAAAATGCTACTCCTTCTACAGTTTTGGTCTGATTTCAATATAACTTGGCACACAAGTAGACTACACTAAGATACATAGAATAGTGCATCGGTTTTTGATTTCGATGAACGGTGTTGCCATGGTTACTAAAAATAGAATTTTCTGTGAAATTTCTTAAAAACGCTACTCCTTCTACAGTTTTGGTCTGATTTCAATATAACTTGGCACACAAGTAGACTACACTAAGATACATAGAATAGTGCATCGGTTTTTGATTTCGATGAACGGTGTTGCCATGGTTACTAAAAATAGAATTTTCTGTGAAATTTCTTAAAAACGCTACTCCTTCTACAGTTTTGGTCTGATTTCAATATAACTTGGCACACAAGTAGACTACACTAAGGTACATGGAATAGTGCATTGGTTTTTAATTTCGATGAACGGTGTTGCCATGGTTACTAAAAATAGAATTTTCTGTGAAATTCCTTTAAAACGCTACTCCTTCTACAGTTTTGGTCTGATTTCAATATAACTTGGCACACAAGTAGACTACACTAAGATACATAAAATAGTGCATTGGTTTTCAATTTCGATGAACAGTGTTACCATGATTACTAAAAATAGAATTTTCTGTGAAATTCCTTTAAAACGCTACTCCTTCTACAGTTTTGGTCTGATTTCAATATAACTTGGCACACAAGTAGACTACACTAAGATACATAGAATAGTGCATCGGTTTTTGATTTCGATGAACGGTGTTACCATGGTTACTAAAAATAGAATTTTCTGTGAAATTCCTTTAAAACGCTACTCCTTCTACAGTTTTAGTTTGATTTCAAAATAAGTTGGCACACAAGTCGACTACACAAAGATACATAAAATAGTGCAATGGTTTTTGATAAGTACAAACCAGTAGAGCTACAGTCTCGACAGAGACTTCTGGTTTATATCACCTGAAAAAATTATAAATAAGTTAAAATTGTAATTACTTATAACATGATTTAAATGCCACAAGAACTTGGAAATACATTTATTTTACTTTAGACCTTAGTTATTAATTTATATTTTATTATTTCTGCTCCCTGCAAGGACTTGTGTACAGTATATTAATGATATTCTGTCCTCTATTTACAGTGAGAGGTCGAGAGTCCCAGTCTGTGCACTCTACAGAAGCAGTTGTCCCCCCTCATTTCTCCGTCCCATTCATCGTATCAGTCTGTGGAGGTGTACTTCTACTTATATTTGTCTCCACTGTTGGAATCGTTGTCAAATTTGGTAAGAATATGTCGAAGTAGAAGTCCATTCTACAATTACCATTGTTAGAAAAATTGAGTTGTTTCTCGTTATTTCGGAAAGGGTATAGTGAAGAAACATGTTTCTCTTCTTTACACTACCAGACATTTGAGTCTGCTTGAATATTATCTCTGCATTTAGTTTCTTTCAATGTATAGCTCTCCCCATCTAGGAGAAATTAAAATAGATGTGCAAAAGTGTGAATTCAGTTATGTATGTATTTCCTATATGAAACTTACAGGTCAGCCATTAGGGGACGTGCTCCAGTTCCGCTGGTGTCACCTGGTCCTGATGGTGTTTTACGTGACATTCCAGTTTATATACGCTGCCTGTGTGTCCATCACAGTCTTCTATCTGATCATCATAGCCAGTAACAGGTAAACACCAAAACATTACTGTAATGTATACATAATGAGGTTAATATATTTTGCAATATTGTGTGTAATATGAATGAACAAAAGTTTTTAATATTCACAATAAATTAAATAAATTGGATCATATAATTAGGAGAGTCTAGTTTGCAATTGCAATGTTGTTGCAGATGATGAAAATTTTGAGAAAATTATCTTAAAGCTACAATCTTACTTTACAAGCAAATTAGCATGCATCTCATCGCATTCTTAATCATTTTCTAATCACCTTGCTTACTGAATGTTTTCAGTGACACTACAGCATTTCTTAAGAACTACCAACACCAGCGCTCTGTAAAGACGGCTTTCAGTAACTTGGAGCTGGACCACCTACAGCGCCATCTACAGGTGGAGCTCCAGCGACAAAGGGAGATAGCTGCTGCCTCCAAACACCAGTGTCAAGTCAAGATGAAGAGGGTCGTCAAGCAGTTTAATGATGTAAGTACACCTAATCAAATATCAGAGAACTTTGATGTTTCTTATGTATTTACCTGTGTTTTTACTTGTAGTTAAGTAAATTTTAGATTTTTAAAATGACATTTTGATTCCAGATGAACAGCTTGCTGGAGAAGGAAGTTAAGGACCGGATAATGGTAGAGAATATCAAAAATCTGTTGTCACGACACACAGAGGGCCTTATACAGGACTTCACAAGCAATCTCAACAACTACAAGTAAGTCTCGGGGCTCGCTCTTCTTGTAGGAAACCAGAATCTTTCCCCCATTTTACCAAGTATTCTGAATTGTTCCTAATCTCATTGACATTCTTGCATGACAAGCCAAGCTAAAACCTCTGAAATGAATTTATCAAATCTTCAAAAATATTTGGAAGGTATAAAATATGCATTCTCAACAAATCTTATTTTATTATAGAGCATTTTTTAGCAGCCATGTGAGCTCAAATTCAATTTTCTTATTGTCAATTATTTGTTTTTCAGACATGGCTTTTCATTTTCAAACATGACATTTATATACATGTAGGTCCATGCAATGCTGATGTGATCTAGTAAAAAAATGGGGGATTCTTTATGCTTCACATCAATTTTTCTTTAAATGCTTCAGATTGCCTTTGCATGAAGCACATTTGGTTAACAATCCTCACAATTTAATGCATTTACTAGTATTTCAGCATGTGTAAACTAAAAGAGAAGGGACTAGAGACTTCCAAACATTAAGTAGCGTAGATTTCAGTTGGTTTATATGGTGTTTTAACATTATTCAAAATTTAACATGGGTCTTGGTTTTGGGGACTTACACTTTGGTTAACATTTGAAGAGTACAGAATGATCAAAGTAGAGATGTACATGCAATAAACACTAAATTACATGTTAGAAATTATATGTTTCATTTCTTTTGACAATGTTATAATTAGCAGACATCAGATATTGTGTTGATATTAAATCTTTGATAAGCATTGACAATTAACTCTTTTCCCACTAATGCATTACATCCTTTACCCCCTGATGCCACCATTTGACGCTATGCCCCATTTCCCTGATGCCACCATTTGACACACACACACAACAACCCTAAATTAGCTCTGTGATTTCCCCTGTTTCTAAATAAATTCAGATTTCTAAATGATAGCCAGTCATGTGTATTACACATTAGGTAATGTTACTATAATTAGTGAAGTCACAGCTTGGTGTGAATTCACTTGAGATTTACCTGTGTGAAAACAATGGCACCCAGTCTGTTTACAAGAAGAAATTGGGCCTTGTCACAAGCAAAATTCAGCCTTAATATTGCATTTTATGTAACATACATTGGATTGTATTAGCATTCACAATGTTTTTACATCAGTTCTAAAGTTGAATTTAATAGAAATAAAATTTTACAATGAAAATTAGAGGAAGAACATCATAGACTTTTTAACAAGAACAACAATGGCGGCCACAGATTTCCCATGCGTTTTATGAGTACTAAATAATCTACTTTCAGCATTTTTTTCATCAGGGCATTGATTTAGATAAAAACATGTATTAATTTATTTCCCCAAGACTTTTCAAGAAGTGTCAACTAAATATATAAAATATTTATAACCATACCTGCTTGAACATGATTGTGAAGTTTAGTTGGCTCAAGTCTAAGATAATTACCTATCATTATTAATCTATCTTTTTAATATTAATTAAACAAAAAATAATGAGCCTTTTTAATTGGTTTGGTATTATATTTTAAGTTTACTGGTATATTTTATAGAAACTTTCTCTCATACAAAGGATAATATGAAGATTAGTTGTGAAAAATTCATTTTACCTGGTTTCACCTATATATTGTTAATTGTAGATTAATTATTCTTAGAAAATTATATGACAATACTAAAGTTCAATCCATTCCCCAAACATTGATATATAATATGTGACACTTTGATGATGTTTAGGTATTTAATTAGCATGTTCTAATTGTAATGGTCAGTCATTTCAAGTCAGTCAAAATGCTTCAGGGGGCAGCCAGATAAACACTCTAGGGAAATCGCAAGTGCGTCAAATGGTGGCAACAGGGGGAAAAGAGTTAAGGTATCATTGATTGTAAATTTCCAGAGAGCATTACAAGAGTTATATAAAGCATACAAAGAAGGTGTTTGCTGCCAATATTGAGGAGACGTATCGTAGCGTGGAGAGGAGTAAATGGCTGGCCGGCCCCGACTTCCTCCAGAAGGCCGTCAAGAACTTCCGAGACCTAGATAGTCTGCCTACGAAGCCGTTCATGGAGTGGTTAGGGATTCCTCAGGACCTGACACAGATCTCAGGAGGTAGAGAAAACTGATGTTGATGTGGCCATGTGTTAACTGACTTGAAAATTCTATAAATTATCAGTAAAATGTTAACTGTGTTCTTGATAAATGTATATAACTGATACTTTTTATGTACTTTTTCACAAGCCTCAGGGTTCATAAATTACCATCTCAAGCAATGCCTATTTCAAGTTATGATAACTGTCAAATGAAATGGTAGACTACTAGGTAGTTTATGTATTCATACAGATGATGTCTCCATCCCCCTTCCCCAAACTCCAAGGCTGTCTAAGGTTTTCAACTCTGGCTCCCATTCCTCTGGTCAAGCTGACACGGTTAACTTCAACAAGCCAGAGAGGACTGTCCACAAACACAACATGTGGTTCTTTGCTGATGATCCATTCAAAGCTAAAGAGAACCAGACAAGGTCACAGACAGGTCAAGGTCATGCCACAGAAAAAGAGCCGCGGTCCAGTAATTACACAGGATTCTTTTTCGTGATGGCTGTGATTGACATTATGTGGTTCCTTCACCGGATCCTCAAGTCTCTCGGGGTGGCCAAGCTGCTGTTGTATGGGTATCCTATATTTGTGGGGATCAGGGAGAAGACAAGTGAGTTCCTGAAGATAATAATCACTGGAAAAGACACCCAAGCTTTCACAAAATTAGTCAACAATAAATGGTCAAAATCTTTAGATGTTTAAATCCAACATTAAATTTCTTTCCCATTTTGCTATTTTCCATGTTTCTCTATACTGTGCAATCAGACACCCTGTCTATTCCGACACAGAATTTGTCTCCCAGTGCATGTCAGATTAGACAGATTTCATTGTACAGTGTATTTCTTTCCATTGATATTTTATGGTCAGGGTTCTTGTTGGAATACATCTGAATTATTTTTGATTTACAGATGAGAGAAACCCTGATGGTTCTGCCAGGAGACAGAGTCAAATCTTCCAGTCAGGGGCCTCCAAAACATTCAAAAAATTCTTCATTAAGGTCAGTGTAATTTATATACCAGTACACATGTATTTTACATAAGCAAAAGAAACTCAATAACTCAGTTTCCTTTAAAGATATATCTTTATTATAATTATGTACATATCAACTATATGTTTTACTGATTTTTTTTCAGACACTGTCTAGTATGTTTGTGCCAAAAGTCATTGCCACCATTTTTGTGTGTCTGTTCATCTATCTCATTTCCGTGACAACATTCCATTTCGTAAATAGGGAGACATTTAGCTACCTTGGGTATTATAACAATATGGTAAGTGTCTCAGAATTTTTTCACAGTACAAGTACAAGTTATTGTCACTTTTCTCTGAAAAAACTTCTGTTTACTGACAATAATTTTATCTTTCTCTTCATCAGGATGATCTCCTGAAGCTGAATGAGGACTTTGTGAATCGCCGGATCGAATCTCAGGCCAGCAGAATCAACACTATGGAGTACCCTACCTATCAGGAGTTAATGAATATGTATGTACAGCGCCACCTATACTTACACCGCACCATAGAGAGCCAGTGGCACCACCTACAGGAAGCCCACAGCGGCTTCTACTGCCGATACAAGCAGAGTCTGGAGCCTAACGCCAAATGTAGTGATCCTCTACAATCCAGATTTGGGGACAAGGATATAGAAGTGTGCCATTTTGAACAAATTGAACCCAATTTTTATTCAAAGTAAGGCTTTAGTATTGTCATAAGATTACCAGCTGTCTTGTTATAAATTTTGCTCTAAGAAAGATATTTGGAAATTAATCAAACTAGTTTGATAAGTGCTCATTTCATAATGGGCCTATATTGTAAAGATATTCTAGCTGGTACTCATTTCACTATATGTTGTAGCGGCCATGTCTCTGACTCCTCCGTGGCAGAAATACAAATGGATGCCTTCCTGACCAACATCAGAAAACTGATCTCAGATACCTGCTATATATTACTCATCTACATGTCTGTCATCATCATCAAAGAACTCCTCGGCACCGTCATCTGGCTCTATCTAAAGAGGTGAGTGGCCGATGACTTAAAGTCTATGTTAGTACTTGATTTATAGATTGCAGGTGTTACAAACTTTCATTTTGCAAAACCTTACAAATCACTGATGTATCATTATCAGAAGTATGTACTACATTATTAAGCTTGCAACTAGTCCTTGTGATTTTCCATCTTTAACTATTTTCATTGTAAACAGGTCAGCATTTATAAACCTGAGATTGATCTATGAAGCTGACAAACCCCCGCCCACTGCCACTGGGAGAGAGAGGTGATCTTTGGAGAGGACTTATGATAGATGACCGGAGAGGACTGGTTATAAACGTTTTACGATGACTGGTGATAGATGTTCTGAGATGAATGAGGATGTCAGTTAGATGTGATCATAATTAATGTATGGTTACTCCTTAAAGTACTGAACAATATAAGGTTTTAATTCAATTAAGAAGTAAATATCTGGAAAGAGTAGAAATTCTTTCTATTTGAATTGACTGTTACGTGCTTTTGAAGCATGCATTTTTCTAAAGATTTACATATTACACTGCAACAACATTTGTAAGAGGAGTGCATGCAGTTAGTAATCTTAGTACATATTGTGCATTTAAAGTACAGATGAGTACATTGCAGAATAAAATATGTGTGAGTGAAAGAAAAGTCATGAATAAACAATTCCTTTGTGAGTTATGACATTGATAGCTTTACTGTTTATGTTGATTTGTTTACTGTTGCTTGAGATCTCATATATTGTTTGAAAACCAGAAATGTGTACTTATTTACTTCACACTGAGGGCATAATATTTCATTAGCAGTCTTCATTTTTGTTTGTTTCCACCTTTTACACCATACCAAAATCATGAAGCAGAAGGATAAAATTTGAAGTACCAGAATTAATATTTTAAATTTTGCTTGAAAATTAAACAAAATTGTGTTGTTAATTTCTTATATGTTACCAGAAGGTGCTTGTTATGTTTCAATGTTTATAAACACCACCATAAAGTTATATGTGTCTGTGATATATAATTTTTTACAACAGGTCAGTTAAAAAGTATGTTTTAGTGGAATGTTTCAATGATAATTTTGTTTTTGTTTTTAAATTTTAAATTTGTCATATAAAAGACAATGCTTTAAAAAGATGGTAATATTAAATCTTTGGAAACATTAATGTAGCTGTAAGAAGTAAACCGTAGCAAACTGAATCAATTACTTTGTAAAAGTTTAATCTGCAATGAAATTTTTTTTTAAGATTAATGTAAATTTGTTTTTGTAAGCATGGGAGTGCATTTATTGTGTAACACAGTTCCTAATATGTATTCTTATTTTTATTTTATCACAAAATTAAACATTGGAGTTAATGTTCTTAGTACTTACAATATATTTTTTTTTATTTACCTAAAATAACTTGAAACCATTAATACCTTGCATAGTGTAAGAAATTATTAATTAATGATGCATTACATTAGCAACATAAAGTTAGGTTTGATAACCAGAACTTTTCTGTATAATGAAATAAAGAGGTATATTTTGATGTGTGATAAATTTAAATGGTATACTTAGACTTGTACTTAAAACTAGTCATAATATAAAGCCAAGGAACAAATTAAGCTATATAAGGAGGTACAGTCATACATTTGGTGCATTTTGAAACTTCCAATTTTTACAGTAGTCTAGCTTTACATACAGTGTGTTCATGATGCTATAAATTCTTTCCATAGAAATGGAAGGTGTTCACACATAAAGGTGTTTAAATATTGTTGGGTTTGACCTCATTAACTGTTGAAGGTCAGTTCAATTCACAAGATGTTTTTGAAACAATTTAAATTGACCAGTGAATTTAGAATATAATTTTATAACACTTTGATAAATTTAGTTATAGAGGCACCTTATATATTGCTCATGGAAAGCTTTAATTGCCAGATTTATAATTAGCTTTGTTACTAGTATTATAAATTTTATTCCACCAAAGTTTATTTTTTAATCTTGTAGTAGTGATCTTTTAATGCAGCTTGCCTGGATAAAGTAGAATAGCAGTTATCGTTAATTGTTATTTAGTGTGTGATCACCCACATAATGTGTTTTATTTTTATGTCACTACATCTCAACTATAGAAGCAGAGATTTAGATGATTTTTTTTAATTTTAAAAAATATTGATTTCTAGCATAGTTAGTGCTTTTAAGATATATTTTTATGCATTCAGGAAGAAGCAAATGTTTAATTTTGTTAAATTGTATGATCATTCAAATGGTTGTCCTTTTTTAAAAGATGGATGTTTTACAGATATTGCATTTGTAGTATATTTTTTGTTTTGATACATATGTAAAACGTATATCATGGTCACACTTTATTACCAATGGGTTGTAATTTTGTATCAGATCATGTATTATTATTTTAATTGATTACTGCGGTTGTGTCATGATACATTTGGGACATTTTTAGATGATACCTTGTGTTATTGCTTTATGTAACACTTGTATAACATTTATAATATTTTGCTTAGATTGTGTCCTGATACATTTGTGACATTGTAGATGATACGTTGTGTTATTGTTTTGGGTGACATTGCTGGTTGTGATCTCAGTTTCTATCGGCACAATAAACAAAGAAAATATTAATACAAAGAGTTCGAGTTTACTTTCTTTAGAAGATACATGTACAGGACTTGGTGGAATTTAGACATTTACAACAGCATATGGTATTTTGATGACTACTCAAATGTTGCCAACATAAACGAATCTGAAGCATGTACATGTACATGTATTTCACTTTTGAAGATGTCTATCCCTGGAATTAAAATGATAAGGATGACAATGACAATACAAGCAACTGTAATGGTTTCAGGGGTGAGGGATAATTGACAGGCAGAAATGTTATGAAAGAATTCTGATAAGGAAAGAAAATATGAAATTGGCCACACTCAGTAGAAAGTGCCTGTTGTGACAGAAACTTTTTTCCATGTGTTTCTATATTCACGAGTTGAAAAGTTCCTTCTTTATTTTATTATAACTGAACCACACCCCCATCGCGCGCGTTTGAAAAGTGGGAGGGTATATAGTGATATAGTCCGTCCGTTAGCGTATATCTGTAACACTTTGGGGTACCCATCTATTATCCGCAGTTCTTCTTGTATCATTGAATGAAATTAATGGGACGTTCACAGAATCTTTGTTACATAGGGTGCCATTGTGCACTTCCTATTTTACTTTTTGATCCAGCACATAATTTGAGTTACCATTGGCAAAACATGCATCAACGCTGTCAATCTTTAATATTGAAGGGAATCTTTATCCACAACTCCTTTTTTCCACTGAATAAATTTTAAATTTCACAGATTCTTTATCAAGTTGTGCCATTTAATTACTTTTTGATCTGTAACTTATATTTCGGGTCTCCCATGAGCTATATATGGACTTTGCCATAATAATCACATGGGAGGCAGGAAAGGAAGGGGGGGGGGTTCATTTAGTGAGCTCGGTGCTCACAGTGCCTCTAGTCTCGTATGAGTTGAGAAAAATTTGTATAAATGTGGTTTATACCTGTTACCAATCTCTGTAGCGTGAGTACAAATATATATATATATATATATATATATATATATATATATATATATATATATATATATATATATATATATATATATATATATATATATATATATATATATATATATATATATACTCTGAATATACATGATTCTAAATCTACTAAATCTATCATTAACAAAAAAAGAGTTAAGGAAACAAAAAGAATGCACAGTAAGTTACCACAAGGAAAGGGAAGAAGTTTAAGAAACACAAAAATATTCCTTCTATAGGGAAATTCTTCAAGTTCTTTGATCCGCCCACCCTAACATTATATTGCTTGTACTTGTATTGTTTTAAAGGGAGAAACTGATTGTTTAGAGATATGTGATATCTAGTCCTTCACATTCAGTCGCCAAACAATGAACGTAGTCTTCAGGTGTAACCGTTTTCAGTGGTTACCAGACTTTGAAGTCGCCATTAATGACATTAACAAACTGGTTCGTATGAAATTTATTTTGAATCATATACGCTCACAGAGAAAATTTTTCAGGAAATACATTATTTTAAAAAAGTGCATTTTTAAATATGTTTCCGTGATGTGGTGAAGAACGAACTTCCTGCAAAGAGCTGATACCAGGCGAATTCAATAAATTTATCAGAAAAATAGCAAGATAAACGAAAATTCTAAAATATTCTTGAGGATTTTCATTTTTATTTCTATCAACATTTTTAGAACTTTAAGAATTTTGTATATTGAAAATTTTTGGTAAATTAAACATAGTATTTTTTAATATATAGCAAATAATTTCGGCACATTTCAAATAATGGTGTCCAAACACTTTCCAGTGTACTAAATTGTTTCCTTCAAAGTGAATCGATGAAGGGGGCAAGATTAGCCTCATCCTGTTGGTCTCTCATTTTCTTTACGTTGACGTGTGGGCACACACACTGATACAGGAGAACTGGTTTTTGTTCTAATTTAGAAAGGGGGGAGGGATTTGCCTAGTTTCTCTTTAAAAAGACTTAATGTTTTAATGCATAACAAAAAAGACTTTTACCCTTTCAATGTAAATCAAAGTTCAAGGTAATTTCAAGTTGATGAGATTATCGGTATATAACATCCCCTCGTCATATCCTCATCTCAAATACCAAAATTTTAAACTTTAAAGTAAATGATAAAAAAAAAATATAGAGAAGACTCTTGTTTAATGATAAAATCAAAGTAGAGAGGTAACAAGCAAAATTCGGGGGTAGACACATGTATCAACAAGGCTTTCTTTTACTCTCCTAAACCCCTCGAACCGTATTGAAAATAAAGAGCCATTTTTTAACCACATTTATTAATGATTTCAAACTCTAGTACAGTGTACATAGAAATGGAAATATTCAAAAAATTTGTCTTTGTTCAATTTGATTACTTGCAGACGTATATAGATAGAACGCCCATGGGTAATAGCCCGTCCGTCGAGGTCTACATTACGTCAGCTGACGTTGCCAGCGGTGACGTAGTTGGGTTCTTTTGTGGACACGGAAACCAGGGTCGTCTCAAAAGTAGACCTGTGCCGAACCTTAAAGTTCCAGGCTTCAAGAAGAAAGATATCATCAAAGAGAAGGACCTGAGGAAATTCGAAGAAATAGATAACCATGCTTTACATGTAAGGGATCACTCAGGCTCTGGGTCAGGGATTAGTATACCTTCTACATCTGAATCTATAAAAAGGGATTATTTAACCCCTATGAAAATTGTCCCCCTTAGTTTTGCCAATACAGTGTATACATGTATGTGTCCTCAGTAATGCTACTAGTATTGTCTGAAGACATGAGGGATTGAGTGGGAACGTTCAGAAATCAATACGATGATGCTTTCCAGAGTCAGATTTTAAACAGACGTCTTTAAAAAAGACAAAAAATACTTTATACACTCATAAATTATAACATTGAAGTGTGTCCTTTTTGTTTCATAAATCGTACAAGTAAATTGAGATATCTTATTCATTTAGGCTCCTTCAAGTTCAACGAAATCCGTTAAAAGTCTGATAAAATATCTAGTAGCCATTGCGGAAACGGACGTAGAAAAAGTCCGAGCCTTCTATAGATGGATTACAGCAAACATCAGGTAATAAAAATCAAACAACTGTAAAGACCAATTAATTTACAATCTACACAGCTAAATGTTATATACGTACCCCTCACCTCAACTCTATCAATCTTCAATGATCAATACCTCTGTTCTATTTTTAGTTACGAGATTTCGAACACTATGGGCGGGGGAGTCACTCTCTCAGACCCCAGCACAGTATTGAGGAGAAGAAGTGCCAACTCCGAAGGTTATGCAAACCTCTTTGCAACAATGTGCAAGTATGAAAAATGATTACAATGTTCAAGTTCAAAAGCCTGTCAGTGCACGAATAAATGATAACACAGTATGTTAAAATAAAATTCAAAAGCTAACTGCAATACATGGATTTCAAGTAAACTAGATCGAATATCACGTCAATTTTTTAGCAACCCATTAACGCCATATATATATGGTTTAACACAAAAAGAAAGACCAAATAATCCTAACCAGTTTTTATTTTAAAATAAAATATATTTATGCAGGGGTGCTGGTGTTCCGGTAGTTACACTCTCAGGGTTTGCCAAACGATCTGACTACGACCCGGAAATTCCCTACACACCACGTGACAAACCCGACCATGCATGGAACGCTGTTTTCGTGGAGGATGATTGGCGATTCGTCGATTGTTGTTGGGGTGCAGGATGGGAAGACGAAGAAGGTCGATGGAATCCGAAGTTTGAGGAATTCTGGTTCTTAACAGATCCCGATAAATTCATTAATGATCACTATCCGTGGACGAGCACTGACACCAAGATTAGCAACAACTGGCAGCTGCTGAAACAACCAATCTCTCTGGACGAGTACAACAAAATGGTAAAAATGGAAGAAGTTTGTAAGGAATGGGGGATCGACTTATCTCACAAAGAACCAATCCTAATCTTCAGAAAAGAAATCCATATTACTTTGGGAGCCAGCGTACTCGTGCGCAACATCACTGCAACCATGGAAACAGTGGACCGAGTTAAGATGGACCAATATACGGTGGTGTATCGATTCGACACTCTGACCTTCAGCATACAGTGCAGACCTCCGTCCCCAGGGACGTATGTACTCAGAATATTTGGTCAGCGAGACGAAGCCATCTCACACCCTCCAAAGCTTCTTCTGAGGTACATTTTGAAATGCACGGATTCCAACAACTACGTCAAGTCCCTCCCTTACGTCTATACACATGCGCAGACGTACCAGTGTACATTGCACGAGCCGAATTCGCGAGAGCTTCCCGCCAAATCGAAGGTTAGGATTCGTTTGTCCTCACCCCATCTCAGACAGGTTAATGTTGAGAACATTCCTATGGAGTGTGACGAGAATGGTACGTGGGAGGGGACAGTCCAAACCCCCCAATCCGGAGAAACCATCGTTATTTATGGCAGTACATCTGACAACATCCAAGGACGCTTCCACTCTCTATACAAATTTTATATTGTCTGATATTCTTAAAAAAATATTTCGAGACATACAAGTACACATGTATATATATATATATCTATGGTACCGGGAGGGAAAAATTGAGTGTTATACTAGTATTTGAAATAAGAATAAGATGAAAGGAGTTAGTTGTATTATCATTTGGTACTTCTAACATAGCTGCAGAAGTGTAGCTCTCCGAAAAAAAAAAATATATTGACAGACCGGAGAGCTACAGTGCCACCCATTGAAAAAACTGTTTATTTATTGCGCACAAAAATTTGCGCTTGGTTCTGTATCAATTCTTCCAAATTCTTACCTCAATTGTTAAAAACAAAGTTAAAAAATATTTTTAACATATAGGTCACAGTCAAGGTCACAAGGTCATTGATCTTGGTGTCATTTGAAAGAACTTGATTAGCGAAGTAAGCATACCAAATATGAAGTCTCTATCTCTTATGGTTCAAAACTTATGGTGACGGTTCAAAAAGCTATTTTTAGCATATAGGACACAGTCAAAATCCCAAGGTCATTGACCTTGGTGTCATGTGAAAGGGCTTAATTAGTGGAGTAGGCATGCCAAATTTAAAGTCTCTATCTTTCTTCGTTTAAAAGTTATGGCGAGGGTTAAAATAAGCTGTATTTAGCGTATCGGTCACAGTCAAGGTCACAAGGTCATTGGTGTCATTTAAACAGCTTTATCAGTGGTGTATGCATACAAGATATGAATTCTATCTTTTATGGTTCGAAAGTTATGGCGAAGGTTAAATTTTGCAGAAAAAAACTTTTTTTTTCTCTCTCTCTCATCTTTTGGATTTATTTTATTAAATCAATGTCGAATTCTAGAGTCTTCAAAATTATTTTAAATGATCTAAACTTTTCAAATACTTAGTTGAAAAATCAGATATGATAATTAGATACATTTTATTATATTACTATTTTTAGCATATACATTGCAGGTCACAGTCAAGGTCACAAGGTCATTGACCTTGATGTCATTTAAAAGAGCTTAATTAGTGGAGTATGCATACTAAATATGAAGTCTCTTTCATTCATGGTTCAAAAGTTATGGCGAAGGTTAAAGTTTGCAGATAAACAGACAGACAAGACAAAAACAATCTACGCCTCGGATCTTTCGATCCAGGCGCATAAAAAAGATATAAAGAAGCCAATTGTAGTGCAACAAATAACTTCATTCATGGCCGTAGGAACCGGGTGGGGGTAACCGTATGTGCACATTTACGCACATGCCGTATGTGCCTAATTGTGTCGATATTATAAAATACTATTAGAAAAACATAGCTACAAAATGCTTGTGCCCCCACAATAAAAACGTCTGGTAACATTTTTTTTTTGCCTACCATTCTTTTACTATGTTCTCTGCTGTCAATCCGCCAGAAAGGATCTAGGATTTTCAAGAGAACAAATTTACCGTAACCCATACTTCGAATGCAAGATCCCTTTGCATGTATTGTATATGTCAGGATATTAGCTTGAAAATAGTCAATGTATTTTTCCTATTTTAGCATCGGACTCTTAATGTTTTGAAATTGAATGATTTTGTTTACTGTATTCTGACTGTATGCAATCGAATGTGTTGAACTTATAAAACAGGAAATATTTTAAAGTCTCACTTCTAAAACAGTTTTAAAAATGAAAATTACAGACTGAATGTCATAAAACAAACTGAAACTTGATAAATAAATAAAGTTTTGTCATGATTGTCACTTAACTCCAGATTTTATGAACAAACAAATGAAAGTAAATTTTCATTTCGTTTTCATTATCATTATAAATAATTTTCTGTATTTAGAGTTTTAGAGGGATTTTTTAGAAAGAAAGTATCAAACCACTCCCTTGAAATTGCATCAAAAAATTTTCAGATATACTTAGTATACATGTACCAGTAAGGAACATTGCGAAAACGTGACTTGTAATCTCCATCAGGTCATCACTGCATTTCAAAATACAGTAAAGAAGTTACACTCATCGGCGTGCTGAAGCAAACGAATCATTTGGTACTAATGAAAAAACAGTGTTCATCGTGAATTGCAACATCACGGCTAATGATATGAAATGCAGGCGCGGATCTAGAAATTTTTCAAATGGGGTGTTGAGGGGGGAGGTGTAGAGGAAAAGAGTCATTATAACGTATGTTTTAAATATACATGCAGTTAAACAACTCAATAGGATTTTCTAAAGTGGGAGATTGATCAACCCGAGAAAAAAAATACTTTTATGGATTACCTGAAAGTTAAAAAAAAAAAAAAAAGAAAGGAAAATAAATCTCCGTACCCGAAAATCCTAATTTGTAAAGGGATGGGGTTTCATTTTGTTTTCGCAACCGAATTTCTATATACATGTATATAACATTAGCCTTAATTTCACCGAACATTTGTTAAAGTAAAAACACATAAAAAATTGGAACTATCTTCTTTCTCTCTCTTGTTAGCAAATCCCAAGAGGGGATGCAACCCCCGTTACACCCCCCCCCCTCTGGATCCGCCACTCAAATGCATGAAAATTGCTGAAACTATACCTGTCTTATATTTAGCTGATATTAATAAGAACTAGAATACATAAACATGTCATGGCTGTATCTAACCCCCCTTCTAAAATTTTCAGTAATTACACATTCTAATGTTACGAAAAACTGATCCTGGATATCACCCCCTCCAAAAAACAAGAACGTTATTAAACATATATGGAGAATCGTATATTATAAAAAGAAAAATCTGTCCGAGAAACGCATAATATGTACCGATCTAAAGGGGTGGGTCAGGAAACTCCTTTACAGTGTACAAGTGGCCATGTTTACAAATGATCTAAAAATAGCCATCAGGGGATTTTTCTACGCAAAGAAAATTTTTAGCGTTTATTTATAAAGCTCGCTCTGTGCAGTGTAGATCAATCGCAAACTGTCATTACGATGGCAACAAATCTTGATGTGCTTCTACAGTCAGTGGGGCCTAACAAAAAAGATGAAGTTCTGAAAGTGCACGAAGAAAAAGGTTTTACAGAAGCAGTGTCATATGCATGGGAGAGCATAATATCGGTGGACCCTGCTTTACGTGACGCCGCCGAACAGGCAGTGACAGCCCACGATAAAGACAGCATCTACTATAAATTATTTATTGACGAATACAACATGAAAGAACACTTCAGCCAGGTATGTTCTCATCGCAAATTCGTGAAAAAAGCTTTCCTAAGGGTGCAAAAATATTTAAAGCACATGACACTGGAGGACGCGGAACGTCACGATTTAACCAAGTACACTATGGCCCAGAGCGTGGGCTACACTGCCAGGTGGGTACACGGGAGCGATAACGATTCTTGGAAGAAAGCTTTACAGCACCATTACGACCACGAGCCCCACCACCCCCAGTACTTCAAGGAAGGGCGGATGGAGCCCCGGTACCTAGAGGAGAGTCTGGTGGACATGATAGGGTCGCGCTGGGAGAGAAATCTGAAGGGTGACGAGGACGTATCAAATCACGATCTGGTCGACTTCGACCCCAGGTACCTGTCACGATATAATAAAGAGGATCTAGAGGAAGTTAAACAACTTATTGAAATTATTAAACAGGGGTGAGAGAAAATGTATGAATTAGTTACAGATGTGGACTTTTTTTCCAATTGATAAATCCAATTTCAGCGATTTCTTTGTTATATATATAATAAATATATATGTAATGAATTTCATATTGTTAAAATATTATTTTTTACAGTTTTTAAAAGACTGTTAAAATGTAGACTTTTTAACAACTTTATATACAGTTGTATATATTTTTTACATTGTTATCTCTTATGAATTTATGTTTATAGATTAAAATGTTATGATTATTCATGTGCATTCATAAAAAAAATATTGAACATAGAAATTTACAGAAAATGTTCACTATTTCCGAATTTGATATTTTGAATAAATAAATACATGTGTAACAAACTTTTATAAAACTTAAGAGTACATGTATTATAGCAGCTGCCTTTCCTCTGATCACATTTGCCTGTAAATTCCCACTTTGCCATTTTACAAGAACCTTTATTTCTGCCAATTTTTTTAAAAAAGAAAATATTTATACATTGTTCTAGTCAGTATTGATATGTTTATACAGAAATTTTAGTGATAATTTTTTCTGATAAAAAAAAATATTAAAGTGATTTTATTCCCTTTATCCCATTTTGTGATTTGTGATTTTGTATTTCTATACCAGGAAATAAAACAAGCCATGGAGGAAGGTTAAAGTTTATTAACATCTTGTCCTCTAATTCAAAATTTAAACATTTCTTTTTAAATCCCAAAACAGAATGAAATAAGGAAATAAAGAAAAAACACGAGAACTTGGGAGCACAGCTCTCAAATGCAGATGCATGGTTTTGACAAGAAAAAAAACCCTAACATCTCTGAAAATAACAGTCTTCAAAATCATGGACTAGATACTCTGTACAAAAATGCCCAACAAATACATAAAATCAATTATCTTTCAAAAAAGAAAAAGAAATCTATAGTATATTTTCAACCCATACTCCCCTCCTTGGCCAAAACATTGGTGCTTTTTATGTTCAAGAGGTTCAGCAGAACAAATGAAGATGACTGAGGGATGAAAATAAATTCTGACACTCTTATAGTCACCATACTTGATTTCAAAAGACTTCAGTTACTGCAATTCACAAATCCAAAATTAATGCAATCTAGTTAAATATGACACAATATCGAGAAAATTTCTGATTTTATAATTTGACATCTTAGTTCTTTATACTGGATGGTGTTGGACTCAAAATCTTTTTCTAAATTAACCCATGAAACTGTGGTTGATTTTATTACCAGTTGATGAGGCCCATTCAATAATCAGTCATTAGTTAGACTGGGTGACCATTCAGAGATAAAATTATCAAATGTCAAGGAAGTGTCCTCTCTTCAATTTGCTGTTATCACCCTATCAATCTACACTTGACATTATTTAACGTTTCACTGATAACACTTTTAAACATGCTCTCTCCACTGTTCAATCTCTGTGACCCCTTTATTTCTGTCCCAGCTGGAAGACAAACACTTGATGCTGTAGGAAGTTGGTTACGTAGAGTTTTCCATCCTTTGTTAGGTGTATGTCTGAAGGTCTTTGTATCGGCTCATCAAATCTGATGTCACAGAGGAAAGATCCATTGGGTTTGAAAATCTGGAAAATATCAGTATTGTAAAATATATTATATATATCCTATACTTCATAAAAACATACTGATAGTCATTTACACTATCAAGTTAAGGTAAACACACAATATAAGTGAAAAATTTTTAAATACAGAAATGGATGAATCGAAAATTTCCACAGAATTGAAAAAGAAGTAGTTCTCATCAAGGATGTAAAAGCTGTTAAAAGGAGTGGAGGAAAGGCAAACAAAAACATAAATAACAGCTGATATTTTAAACTTAAAATCAACATTTTTATAAAGATTAAAATAATACATCATTAATCATCCTAGGCACTGATTTTGGGGACATTACTTTTTATGAGTTTTACCAAAATGTTCCTGTGTTGTACTACTACTGAGCCTCAACCTGCCCTTCCTATTTTTTAAATCTTGTTTTTTTTTCTCAGAATTATCCCTATGTAAAACTTACAGTGCCTATTGTTGTCCCAAACTACCCCTGTGGGGTTGATTTGAAGAAATATTTATCTATACATGTAATAAAGCTTTCAAATTTTCAGTTTTAACTTGACTGCTCCTGGTTAATGTTTTTTTTTTTTTTTTTATAGAAACTATTAAAATTTCACTAATTCTTTATGTCTCCTTTAGAGATGGCTTAATGTTGTCTTTCATTTGAATTTCATGCATCCAAAGATGCTTTGTTCCATCAGTGGTTCTTTAGACAATAAAATTACACAAGAGGCCCAAGGGCTTATAGATCACCTGAGTATCATCAGAGCTCCAGATAAAGTGCGTATTTGAAGAAATACGCATTGGATTTTACAAAATACGCATTGAAAATTAAAATAGGGTGTACAGTTATGCATTAGCAATCGTAGATAAGCATTACACCCAGTGGTTCTTGAGATAGAAAATTTTAATGATAGATTTTATCAGTATATATATTTCTATGTAAATTTAAAAGCCATTTAGTGACCCTATAATGTGGCCAACCTCCATTTCCCCGGGATTTAGATTAAAATTAATTTCATAGAAAGACTTTAGGCATAACTTTTTTATTATGGGTTCATAGCCAATTTTTCATCTCTCCCAACTTGCCAAATTAACAAAGATTCTTTTCTCTCAGTTTACTCTAGATATCTTAAATGAAGTTTTCTGTGTCTCTGACTCTATGGTACCTTGACCTACTGTATAATCTTCCTTGTTAAAAAAGAATGCTTCAAAATCTTAGCATAAAGTTGGTTTTACAATATATATATTAAATAAATGTAAAACTTTGAGTTTTTTCCGTCTTCAAAAACACTTGTACTTCGATTACAAGCTCAAAATAAAGGTCAAAACATTTATATATAAACAAAATGCTCTAAAATCATTTTGCTGAAAATCAAAATCTGCATTGATAAAAAAATCAGGGAGTAAATACACTTTGGGGTAAAAAATTATCTGGAGCTCTGATCATGTTACAACTTTCCATCAATTATTTGGTTCCTGTTTTAAACCAAAAGCCATGAAATTCAAATTTTCAGAGGATTTTTCATAATTATATATTTGGTTACTTAATACCCAGAGGTAGATCAGAGTAACAAAAAGAAAATGCATTTCCACTATATAACCACCAGTTGTGCACCCCCCCTCCCCTTGAACCACTAACCCTGGGGCCAAATATTTCAAAATTTTGGAAATTTTACTTCATCTTAAATGCTTAAATGGTTGATTAATACCAAAGAGCATATTTCAAAGCATTAATTTATTTTCAGACATGAAAAATTAACCATTTTGAAACAGACATCTTTCTTCTTCATAAATATGTAATTAGATCACTGGCATACTAACCAGGAGCAAAGGAAAAGGTTTTTAAAGAATTCATGCATTTTCACTATATAATCATTAGAGCCCCACTGACACCATAACCCCTGACCCACGGGACCTGAAATTCACAAAGTGGGAAAACTATGTACATAGTTCATTAATTTCATACCCAGGAGCAGAGGAGAAGACTTTTAAAGAATCAATGTATTTTCACTATATAATCAATAGAGATCCACCCTTACACCAGAACCCCTGACCCAGGGGCCATGAAATTCACAAATTTGGTAGAGGACTCAATGCTGATTACAATCATGCCAGCAGTTTGACTGCTTGATGTCCAGGAGTAAAGAAGAAGATTTTGAAAATGTACAAAGTTTAGTGGTTTAGGCCCCACAGACAGGAGGGCAGGGACGGAAACGGACAACGGGTTTCTCTTTTCCCAGAAATGCTTTGTCAAACTTGAGCTTTCAGCTCAGGTGAGCTAAAAATTTTCGAATGTTAACACACGACGGACGAAAATAGCAATAGGTCACCTGAGCTGACCTAAAAACAATTATGATAACCACAACAACAACTATGTACACCTTTTGATCAGAAAAACTCAGTTGACCCTTTGGCTCAAGCGAGCAAAAAAAAAAATCCTTTACCTGGATTCTGTTGTTTTTGCTGTCCCCTATAAGCATGTGCCCCTGCTGATCTGTTGTTACACCAGAGGGTTCCTTGAATTGCCCACTATGCACTCCATACTCCCCAAACTTAAACAATACCTCTCCACAATTATCTGTTATGTACACACAGTTGCAACCTTAAACAAGAAAAAGAACTATGTTGTGCTACTTGTAGTACATGTAAGTCATACTGAAACAACCTTCCACCTCAACTTTTTTTCTGACATTTGAACCATAAATGAGAAGACTATTACCCAAGGTCTTAATATTATCTCTGTAAAAAGTTTGTGACTGAAATTTGTTCACATTCTCTTCTCTTCTCTTACTTAAGTTACTTTGACCTTGACCTTTGACTTTTCCCCCTTAAATGTATATATGCAATAAGTAATTGTATATTAAATAAAGTCATGCACGTTTTGATCATATTTGACAGGTAATTTATAGTGAAAACTAAATAAAACAAATAAAGCTACAGTATTTATTTGTATTTCATGATTACTGAAACCCGAGTAGCAAGTGTCGGTTTGGCTATTCCGCGGAAGACCTTCACCAGTGTTCACCAGATTTTTCTTAATCGGTATTGTCCTTGAGAAAGGAATTTTCTTGTGCAATATTTGCTATGCTGGATTTATTTAGACTCTATTTAATCATAATAAAAGTTCATAGTCTATGGGAACTTACTGAAACGAACAACTATAAATTAAATTTCTAAAAATTATCGTCTCAGTTTCAATTCGAAATAAGTTGTGAATTTGTTTATAATGTACCCTGTAATTACTGTATAGGGGGAAAATAACTCGCGGTTTTAATATTTGCTATATTCACGGTGTTAATGAATCCGTGAATTCAAAAAACAGTGAATAAGTTTTCAATAGGTATAGATAAGGGAGAAAACTTTTAATATATACCAATTCCGCGAATTCAAGCAACCGTGATTGTGCCAAAAACGAGAAAAACGTGAAAATTACAACCCATTAAATTTATTCCCTATACAGTAACCAATTAATTATATACTGGATAAATCACTTTTTATTGTTTCACGAGCATCAAATTTATGGCATGTATAAACGTGCAATCAAAACTTCGAGAGATAGAGAGTAAAATTCAATGAAATATGTGTAACAGGACCAAGATTTTGGCGAGAGATAGAGAACTTCGAGAGATAGAGTTCGAGAGATCAGGAGTAAATTTGCTTAATTATATCGGAGGTTTACTTCGAGAGATCGAGAACTTTGAGAGATCGGAGTTCGGGCCATCGAGAGTCACCTGTATGCCTCTTCAATGACCAAATGCGACTGTGGCATTATATTAAGGTCAGATGACACGTTCCTCAAAAATATATATTTTTTCTTAAGAATTTGTCATTGATGTATAGGTACTTAAACAAGTTTCCTCACAAAAAATTAGGGTATCTTGCCAAACATTTGGACAAGATACCACAGGGTCATATCTCATATATAACCCTTATGAGTAATCTTCTGAATGGCCTGTGTCACAACTTTTTGATGTACTTATATTTAAAAACCTTTTGAAAACAATGTAGAAAACAGAATAAAATGACAAATATGAATAAGTTTTGATAATACCAAGAGATACAAAACAAATATTTGAGGAACATGTCGTATGACCTTAAGATGATTAGCACTTTGAAATGGAATTTTGTTGTAAAAACAGGTTGGCGGATGGCTGTATGTGAAATAAGCATTATAAGTGTTATGTAACAGGAAAGTCTTTCCTGAAAAATCATGGAGTTATTGCTAGAATGGCAGTGACTCAAATGTTGATAGTTTGAGTATTGACTGTATTTTCCTAATGTACATACCTAGGTCACTGACAATCAGCCTCTCCTTGTTTATTGCCAGAAACCGACATTTGGAGGTTGGTGGTGTCTTGGGATGAAGAAGCGGTAGAAAAGGAAATGCATTCCGTGAACTTCCATCCGCGGCCAAGACTATAATTCTTGGGTTGTTCCACTGTGTATCCAAAGTCACCAACTGTCCATCTGGGGTTAAATCCAAACCTACAAGAGACAAAGTGTCAGGTCCAAAATTTAAACAAGGTCAAAAAACCAAAATACTTACCCGGTAATTCAGTCCAGGATTTCAACATTTTAATGTGTAACATGAGGTCTGAGGTTGCATAAATGAGAGGCCTATGGACCACAATGCTCACCTGGTTACTTTGGACCTGCTTAACCTGTTCTTCCCCAGACTTTCCCCCTCATAATACCTATCTATCCCCTCTACCCTTGGCGGTCATGATTTTAAAAATTTAGAATGTACATTACCTAAAGATAAGTTTCAGCTTTTCTGGCCCAGAGGTTCTTGGGAAGATCTTTAAAAGTTTTCCTTATATATTTTAATGTTAAACTTGGAATTCCTATTATGGTTCTGCTCTATGGCTGGAGTTCATGATTTTAACAATTTAGAATGATAGAATCTACCCTTCTTAAGATGTTCCACACAACTTTCAGCTTTTCTAGCCCTAGTGGTTTTTGAGAAGAAGATATTTTTTATATATTTCAATGTAAAACTTGGATTCCTATTTTGGGCCTGGGTGTCTTGATTTTAACAATTTAGAATCAATGCTTCCACATAACTTTCAGTTTATCAGGCCCAATGGGTCCTGAGAAGATTTTGAAATGAAACTTGAAACTTTTTATTTCATTAATGCCCTCACATGGGGTATGTTAGTACAATAAGATATTACCAATTGAACAAATCAATTAACATATGAACAGATAATACAGGAAAACTTGTTGAGTACGAACACAGATACTGCGAATTTACGGATATAGCGAAGTCATCTTGGATTCCCAACTACACAAATTTAATGAATTCCTTATATGGATATAACAAATTACGGATATAGCGAAGTAATTTTCCAGGTCCCAGTGACTTCGTTATAACCTAGTTTTACTGTATAACAAGGGTACCGTTAAGCGGACCATCCCCTCGCGACAGGAACTTCACTGTTAATGGCAATACAAGAGATAAATTCTCTAGAGGGAGGTTAAACATGTTAAAGATTGATAGTACAACGTATTTTGTTTAATGTCCCTCAGAAATTTTTTGCTCCACTGAAGGCTTGCCGGTGGAGAGCTGCACATTTTTTCCTATAATAGGCACTGATGGCCAGAGCAGTGAGGGATCTTTTTGCGCCAGCATCTATTGAGACATGGGCCCTTGGTTTACACGGTCTCATTCGAAGGACCAGTCTCCACATCCCACAGTGGGATTCAAACCCACAACGTAAGGATCAACTCTCTTACTTTTGACAAAATTATTGTGGGGGGTGGGGGGAGGGAGGGGGGTGATGTTGTTGATCCATGTTTTACAAAAATGCAAAGTGCATAGCATTTTGGTTATGGGGGCATAACATGGATACCTAATTTGAGGTAGTAAAGTTTAATGTAAAAGGAAGAAAGTAATATTTTTTTAACAAAATTATCGGGGATGGGGGTGTCTATTTTTAACATAAATCAAATTGCATGGCATTTTGAAAGGGAGGGGGCATAACATGCATACGGGCAGTTTCCCTTATACCTAGCAGAAACATATCACGTATGCTACATGTACAAGTTTCAGTAATTTACCTACCGGTACTTAAGTATATCTCACAGTTCCAGGTAATATGCATTTTTTTCGTAATGAAAAATTATAATGTACATCAAGAGGTCAATTGAACTTGTGGATTATATTTACATCTTTCAGGAATAACGTGCACCCCAAATTCCCAGACACCTATTGAAATTTGGTAATGAAACCGCGACCTTTTTCAACTTATTTCAATTACTTAGCGTCCGAGTTGACATGTTAATTCATACAGACTGTCTCAAAATACGCACAATTAAATGACAATGCGCAAATAAACTTACTGAGCCAGTCTATCGAAGCCACCCAAATTTACCAGGTTGATTAAACGGCAGTGGTATTTGTCAAGTCGTACATAAAACTTCAGTTTATTGAAGCAACACGAATAAGTGGAAAAGAGCATTGATACATAAAATTTGAAAATTAAAAAATAGAAATATTCCATAGATCTTTAGGTCCTTTTCTAATGCCACACAAATATGTAAAGGCTGAGAGTAGTTAATGCAAAGGTTCTCTGTAAATCTTGCCCACAAGCTGTAACGGACACACTAACACACACACATACGCACATTCGAGATGCTATATTACCTCCGTAACTAGTTGCACAAGGGGATAACAATCTTTGATATGGACAGTACTGACAGTTGTCAAAAAATTAATATAATGTTTACTTTGTAGGAAGTGACCCCACCCTATTTTTGTCTTTCATTGACCATCTCCCTTTGTAAGAGGATTTGATCCTTCATTTTAAAAATCAACTTTTCTTTATCCAAGGATGTTTTGTACCCAATTATGATTAAAACTGACCCAGTGGTTCTTTATAAGAAGTTGAAAATGTGAAAGTTTACACTGTGTTTCAGTGTCTTTTGGCAAAGTAGAGGACACACATAAGCCAGTTCTAAGACACCATCACTTGAGGCTTTGGCTTAGGTCAGCTGAAAACAAAACCAATGACAAAACATACCAAATGGGCAACCAAGTGCATTCGCTCCTAAAGCTTTCATGAACTTTCCGTCAGCCTTGAAAGCAAATACAGCGATGTCATCTTTAACAAACACCTCGTCTTTGGAGTTTACCACGATTGCTGAGGGTCTTTTCATTTTAACCTACAAAATTCAATTTCCATAAATTGTAAGTATTTTATAATACAAAATGTGGTCCATGAGCCACACAGCTTACTTAAGTCACTGTGACCCTGTAGTTCTGACTCTAAAATGGTCCCGCTTTTCTTCATCATCATTTTTTCCTTCTATTCTTAGGTAAAAATTTAATCATGTATTCACTATTATTGTGGCCCAACCTAACCTAAGGGGGTGGGGGTGGGCAGGTTGTTATAATTTGAAAACTTAAAATTATACAACCTGAGAAAGCTAAATGCTATAACCAGAAGTCTCTGTCGAGACTGTAGCTCTACTGGTTTATACCTAAAACAAAGGAAGAGAAAAGTAGCAGTTGGGACTTAGACTTTTAAAAAAAATGATCCTTGCCACCTCATCAAAATAAAAACCTATGCACAGAATTATGTATCTTAGTATAGTCTACTTGTGTGCCAAGTTATATTGAAATTGGACCAAAAGTGTAGGAGGAGTAGCATTTTGAAAGAATTTCACAGAAATTTTTATTTTTAGTAACCATGGCAACACCGTTCATCAAAATCAAAAACCAATGCACAGAATTATGTATCTTAGTGTAGTCTACTTATGTGCCAAGTTATATTGAAATCGGACCAAAACTGTAGGAGGAGTAGCATTTTCAAAGAATTTCACAGAAATTTCTATTTTTAGTAACCATGGCAACACCATTCATCGAAATCAAAAACCGATGCACAGAATTATGTATCTTAGTGTAGTCTACTTGTGTGCAAAGTTATATTGAAATCCGACCAAAATTGTAGGAGGAGTAGCATTTTGAAAGACTTTCACAGAAATGTCTATTTTTAGTAACCACGGCAACACCGTTCATCGAAATCAAAAACCAATGCACAGAATTATGTATCTTAGTGTAGGCTACTTGTGTGCCAAGTTATATTGAAATCAGACCAAAACTGTAGGAGGAGTAGCATTTTGAATAATTGTTTACAGACAGACAGACAACGGATTTTTACGGACACATTACTATCGCATAAGCTCTTCTGGTCTCTGACCAGTAGAGCTAAAAATGACTTATCACAGCAAAGAGTAAAAGTTTTCTTACATATTCCTGAGAATCTTTGACTGACCATTGTGTTCCCACCATACCCCAAGAGATGATTCGAACAAACTTGAATCTACATTACTTGAGGATGTTTCATTATTATCGTGACTAATAATGGCATCGATCAAGATATTTGCTATATATTCCTAAGTAAAACATTGACCAGCTGTTGTGTCCCAGCCCTACCACCGAGGATCCATTTTTATATGTTTTCTCTATGATAACTTAGTTGATTTTCTGATTATTCTATCGTAATATTAATTTTCCAAAAAATAGGTCAGGAGCCAAGGAGGCCTATAATGTGCATGTAATTTGCATGCTTCTATCCTTCTGTCTCATGCTAAGGAGGCCTAATATGCTTGTAAATCTCATGTGGCTGTCTTTGTGTTTCACGTGAAATGGAAATATAAGGAATCACTGTCTTGTTAGTAGAGTATACAAGGGACATCAATGATAGCTGGAAAGGTGGGATAATTTGTGCATATCAGGTGAAGCCCATTATGCAAATTATCCCACATTTCCAACTACCATTGATGCCCTGGCATATTCTACTAACTAAAAAGTGAATCCTTAAATAGATACTGACATTAATCCATGTACTTACCTGTGTTGATTTCCCAATTTCTCGTACAGGTTTTCCCTCCTTACTGTACACCTTTATAGTATTATTGCCTGTATCAGCTACAAAGATTTCTCCAATGCTATTCGTAGTTACACCTATAGGAAATTTCATGTTGTGTCCAGTACCACATTTAAACAGAAGCTTTGCAGGAATGGGAGAAAAAGAAACTCTTTTTCCTGAAAGAAAAATACAAAGGTATTCAGTAGACCTAACATGTCAAGATCTTAAAAATATTTTGGAATTAGGCCAAAAAAAATAATAGTCTTGTTTCCTGCTACCAGCCTAAAAAAAAATAGGGTAGGTAGGTAGGAAAATTATTTTATTTTTATTTTTTATTATATTTTGTGTGCATTTTTTGGACATGAACTGAATACATGATTAATATAAACTTATCACAAGTCACTCAATATAATCTTTTACAATTAAATTTCAATTAAACTTGATGCACAACAACTCAAGTGTTATTTTATAATATACAGTACACTGTGTAGAAAGCTCCTTTAGTTTTCTCAGTATTTTTTTTCAGTTATGGAACATGAAGGCATTTGTCAAATAGATAACCAAACAAGCATTCCTTTAAAAACTCAGCCAAGGACCATTTGTGTTACAGAAACCACGAACTTTGTCAGATTACACTGTTTTTGATTTCTGAGCAGGTTAATTTTATCGTTGTTTACTATTTGTATATACGCACTGTCTATAGAGGATTTTCCAACCACGAAACATTCAGTGCATTTATTCTTCGATTCATGATACCTGGCAAAGATATCATTAAAAGTGGTAGTACTCGAAAAAGTTGTTTTTACGCTTGCAGGGGTGTGCAATTAGAAAAATCAATAACTAGCCCACGGGCTAGTGGCAGCTATAAAGTTACTAGCCCAAATATAGGTGCAAAAATTAAAATAAAAAAAACTATTTGTTGAAAAGAAATTAATTGTTGAAAAAGTCAGGGTACTGGAGTCATTCTTTTTAAAATTAAAGTTTAAGTCTCACTATAAAATTAAATCATGTATAAATTATAATGAAAGAAGATTAAAATGAATTCAAATAAATTATCTTCCCTTTTTCTGCATTGCACTAGCTCATTTAGAATGAAATTAAATTCATTTAGTTTTCATTTTAAATCATTAAATACACTATAAATATATTTTATGTGAGTCATAAAACACTTATCTTTCAGTTGATTGAGTGGTCATATATAATTTAATGAGATATCTGCATGTATTTACCATAAACAAAAGAATAGAGGAAATTTGGATTAGGAAAAAACGAAAGAATAGAGGAAATTTGGATTAGGAAAAAACGAAAGAATAGAGGAAATTTGGATTAGGAAAAAACGATCGTTTTTGGAAGTAAATAAGTCAGGCAGTGCTGCAAAACAGATAAGATTATGGAGATTTATTGAGAGTAGGAGCATGATGTCAGAAAAATTTTCACTGGTTGGGAATTTAATAGCAAAAACGAGTGAAAATACAGGTTGTGCTTTTCATGTAATGCGTGTGTAGTTATAATTTTCACTAGCCCGACGGGCTACCTCCATGCAGAAAATCAATAGCCCGACCCCAAAAAGTGGTAGCCCGGGCGTCGGGCGATGCTAATTGCACACCCCTGGCTTGTTTTTATGTCGTTGTGGCGGCACCGTACCAAAATAACAGAGAGAACATGACTCATGAGCCTGGCCTCTTCCAATGGCCGCCGCCATTTTTTTTGGTATAAATTAATTTATAACACGGGTACTGAAAACGGTAACAGAACGACAAATTCCGGATATATTTCGTTTTTTTTTTCTTAATCGAAAACAAACTTTATGGTTGGCCCCCAAAAATAGGGTCGGTCGGGTAGCAGGAAACAAGACTATTTTTTTTTTTGGCCTTAACATTTTATTTTCAAGAATAAAAATGCCAATGAAATATTTGTTCACTACAGAGAGTTGGTGGAGAATTGCCACAAATTTGAAAAGGTGTAGATTTAAATACCACATTCTTAATTCACTATCTTTTTTTATTACCGTATAAGTGGAAATTTTAGCGCGACGCAAATTTAGCGATTTGTCCTTTAGAACTGGTATTTTATTTTTAGCGAAATGCAATTTTAGCGATTTTAAAATGTTCATTAAAGAACCTATTGCAAACAAGAGGCCCATGGGCCACATCGCTCACCTGAGCACTGTGGCTGGGAAAGAGTAGAAATTAGTTTATTATTGAATAGTTTATATTCAAAAGTAGTCCCATGACCAATCATGGCTTTACTATTCTTAATAAGATGATTTTTAAAGAATTTTCTTATATATGTCTATGTAAAACTTTGATTGGCCATTGTGGCCCCGCCCTACCCATGGGGGTCATGATTTGAACAAACTTGAATCTACACTACCTGAGGATGCTTCAATAAATATGATCAATTATGGCTTTGTTATTCTTGGGAAGAAGATTTTTAAAGAATTTTCCTACATATTTCTATGTAAAACTTTGGTCAGCCATTTTGGCCCTGCCCTACCCCCAGGGGTCATGATTTGAACAAACTTGAATCTACACTACCTGAGGATGTTTCCCCATAAGTTTCATCTATCCTGGCACAGTGGTTCTTAAGAAGAAGATTTTTAAAAGATACCACCAAATTTTCATTAATTCCTAATTATCTCCCCTTGAATGAGGGCGTGGCCCTTCTTTGAACAAACTTGAATCTCCTTCACCCAAGGATGCTTTGTGGCAAGTTTGGTTGAAATTGGCCCAGCGGTTCTTGAGAAGAAGTCGAAAATGTGAAAAGTTTACAACGACGACGACAACAATGACAGGCAACGGACAAATTGTGATCAGAAAAGCTCACTTGAGCCTTTGGCTCAGGTGAGCTAATAAAATGCAATAAATTTTTAGCGTCATGTAATTTTAGCAATCTCATCACCCTCGCTAACAATGCCAAAATTAAATCCTCGCTAAAATTTCTACTTATACGGTATATTGTATTATTATTTTTATCACATATTTTTTTAAAGTAAACAAACCTTTATTTAGCTCTTCCCTGATATGCTGTGTAATGACACTATCTTTGTAGTTCACAAATCGAGTGGAACTTTTCTTCGGTACCTCTGGAGTTTTGGGAAGTGGGATATCGGAGACACTGCAGTCTAATTTATTTTCTACACTCCTAGAAGTGAGAACATTTTGATTTCCATTTACTACATCTTTGTCAGTACTGTTTGATACTGGTACTTCATTGTTATTTGATTCCAATTTCTCTGTGGAGTTTGGTTCATTGGGAGGCAAAGGGGGAGCACCTGTGTCAGATGGAATAGGAGCACCTGTGTCAGATGGAATAGGAGCACTTGTGTAAGATGGAGGGGGAGCATCTGTTCCAGATTGAGAAGGAGCATCTGTTTCAGATTGAGGGGGAGTACTTGTAGTTAACAGTGAAGGTGGTTGAACTGGGGGAGGTGGCACTGGTTCAGTTTCCATCACATTACAGTTCACATCTTTCTGGGGGGACATTTTTTCTGTTTGATTTTCTTGTGGTTGAATTCTGTCTGACATTACATCTTCTTTTGTGCTATTCTTTTCTGCAATCTTTCCTCTGATCTCTTCATCGCATTCCCAGGTCTCTGTTTCCGACACAGAGGGCCTTTTTTTAATCAAAGGTCCTGGAATTCTCTGTTGGACATTAAACACAGACTGATTATTGTTAAGATCAGTAGGAGTAATTGGTTCTTGTTTGATTTTCACCTCAGTTGGTGTGATAGGTTCAGATTTTACTGTAACATTTCCAGTTGGAGCAGGAGTGTTGGTAGTGTTTAGATTAGAGAAGACCTTCTTGTCTGTGGGAGTTTGCTTTGCCGACTCTGATTTCTGGGTATCATTTTCTTTTGGCCTGGTCAAGTTAGACTGTTGACCTGAGTAAGATTTGTTTTCTGTGACATTTTGATTAACTTCACCATTACTTGAACTATGAATGCCTTCTGAAGCACTTTTAGTAGGTGGGGTTTGTTTTGGATTTGAGGAATCTTTATCATTACTTGTTCCAATTTTGTCGCCTTTTGGCATCTTTTCTACCTCTTTACACAACTGTGATCCTTCAGGTGGCAAGTTCATAGTTCTTGGATTGTGGAAACCTTCCTTAGTTTTCAAATGGTCATTTGCTTGCATATTGTCATTCAAATCTTTGTTCCTGTATGTATTCTTTCTGTAAGAAGTTCCATGGGCAGGTGATCTAGTGCATACATTGATATCATCTTTTGAATTTTTGTTTGCAATGTCTCTGGTCCAGTCCTCTTTCTTTGAGGTAAGCTTTTGAGTTGACTGGTTGCGGTCTGATTTGAGAGATGAAGATCTGACAACTGGTCTCCTTCGTGACTTATCCTGACTGTTATCAACAGAGGCAACAGAATCTACAGAAGAATTAGAGGGACTTCTTGTTCTGTTTTTGCTGATTCCACCTTTCTCTAGCTGACTTATGATAAACCTCTGATTCTCTTGTGCAAAAAATGACTTTGGCCCATTTGATCTGCTCTTCTTGCTTTGAATGGTGCTCGACTCTACATTTCCTTCTTTTTCAGGCATAACAAAATCTGTTTGGGTGGACGTTGATGTAAGAGCACATTTTTCTTTGATACTTTTATTTTCTGAAGATCTTACTTCTGTTGTTGAGGTATTTGATGAGAGATTTCCAACCAGCTCATCTGGTTTGATTTTATCAGGTGAGTAATTTGTGATCAATTCTCCTAAAGCTGGCAAATTTTCACATTCAAACTGAGTGGACAGTTTTAAACAGGAGAGATTCTCATCTACATCTCGGGTTTCCAGAAGACCTGTTGTTTTCATCATCCTGTAAGGAAACATGAATTAAATTAGAGACCCAATGAGTAGCATTGGCCCAATTTCTTCAGAAAAGTTTTTATAAAAATTCTTTCTCTCTGTGCTAAACTCCTATTAAATATCTTTAACCCAAAGTGTGGTCAAATCCTACTAAATAGAGCCATAAACTGAATAAAGAACAAAATTTCTATTTGAGGATGCTTGTATACCAAGATCAATAACAATGACTCTCCTATTCTTTAAGAAAATTTAATTTTTTCACCTTCAAAAATTACCTACCATATTGAACCTTTATTTGAGACCCATCCTGCAAATTGGAGTTAAAGATTTGGACAAACCTGAATCTTTGCTTGCATATCTATATCAATCATTATGGATATGCTGTTCTTGAGAAAAAGGATTTTAACAGTTTGAGGATGGGGGAGTATTTCAATATAACATTTCAGTCTCTTTTATAGCCTCTAGCTGTAGAACTGTCGCTCTCTGTTTGAGAAAATTTGGACAGATAAAGCAGAGCTACAAATCAAATGCTGAAAAAACCGACGATCTACACCACCATTTTTTTTGTCACTCACTTCAAGTGTTATTTCAAATACCGGTACTGTATGTTTTCACAAGCTTTAAAAATGACATCTGATAATTAACCATACATTTAAGCTCCTACTCCTAAATGTTTATTTACTTTTTAATGGTGCAAGGAGGGACATTTTTGGTTCTGCACATAGAAATGGGAAAATATGCTGGGGAAAACATACAAGACAAGACAATTAATACCTGAAGTGAGCAACAAAAAAGTGGCAGCATAAATCGAAGGTTTTTACAACACTTGGATCTGTAGCTCTCAGCTTTATCTGTCCAAATTTTCTCAAGCAGCGAGCTACAGTTCTGCAGCTATGTAGCCTCCTACCCCTAACGATTTTGATTTGGACAAACTTGATTGTGCACAACCAAAGAATGCTTATAAAACTTTAATCTTCTCTGGTGATCCCATCTTACCCATGGGGCCTATGCTTTAAACAAATATAAATGTATGCTTTCACGAAGGTTTTATTTTTTTCTTGCCTTGTGATTCCTGGAAAGATTTTTAAGAGATGAACAAATTTGTTCTTTACTCTTGATTACAGTAAAAAGAGGGTTTGACTCTTCATTTGAATAACTTAATTTGAATCTCTAGGCCTCACCCAAGGATGCTTTATTGCAATATTGGTTAATATTGGTCTGGTGGATCTTGAGAGATTTTTAATAAAAACTCTCTTCAGCTTTCATCTAAAAATTGAAAATAGACCAAAAAAAATTCACAAACTGAGTTTACTCACTTTAGAGCAGTGACAAGAGTTTTTCCATGTTTGTTCTGGGTGGCATTAAAGCTTGGAGATGCCATGAGAAGTTTTTCAGACTCCCTTAAAAGAACACCAAGGGTAGACAACTCCTCCTCCACTTCTTCCCTGTATGCTCTAACGATTGCAGCTTTCTCTAACAAAGGAATCAAATCATGTGAAAAATTCATAAGTATATGTTTTTTTTTCCTTACTTCTAGACTCATTTTCATGAATTCATTTCAAATTTGTTTGATTATGATAAAATATTAATATATCCACTACTGGTAGTTTATTTCTAACTTATCTGTATCAAATATTACTTTTTATGTCATTGAATTTCCTCTCTTGTAAAATTCAATAAATTTCAAAAGCTGTATATATCAAACCTAGCTAACAATTACACATTTGTGAGCCAACTGTTGTAACAATTGAAAATGCTAACTGGTAGAACAGGTACATGTGAAAAGTTCTACTGAAATCAAGGAAATTAACATTTTGCATCAAAATAATACCTGAGAAAGCTAACTGGATTGCAGATCTCATTTTTTCATCAAAATCATCCACCCAGCTCCTTAGGATCTTGGTGTATTTGTCAAGGTCTGATAAAGCAGAGTCCCTTCTCATCAGTAGCAAGGTCGTCACGGCCTTGAATCGCCTGATCAGCCCTGCCAGCTTAGGAGACAGACTCCTACAACTGGCCAGCATTGTCTGCAGAACGTCTCTCACATCCTCGTCTTCCATTGTGGTAACTAAGGAATAAAAACAGTCGATCTCTAAGAGCAATACAACGATGAATCTAACTTGGACTATCTGCAAAATATGTGGCAATTTAAAATTATTCTCACATTCATACAAATTTTAATTTATTAAGCAAAGAAAAACTTGAGACCAACACCTTGCGGTTAAAATTGCGGAAGATTCTCACATGTGGATACCAAAAGGTATTCAATAGGTGAATATCTAAAGTTGTAAACTTAAAAGTATTTACAGATTACCAACACTTTGTGAGAATGCAGCAGCAAATTGGATATGATTTTATCCAACTTACTCGTTTTTTTAAATGCACTCACCAAGGCTTGGGAATAATTAACACCCAAATTGGATAAAAATTAAAAATCATATCCAACCACAAATCATAAGCGATCCAATATTATTATCTGGTATGGCTCGTTAATTTTCTCTTCATGTCTAAAATTATTGTTCAAGAACTAGTTATCTGATATTAAATTCTTTAATTCTTTACGAGTTTATGTAAAGAAAACCACACTCACTCACAACAATTTTGAACTGTACATACAAAATCCTTAAAAATACGAGTATGCACTATTTGTAGGTCTAGATGGGCGGCAAAAATGGCCTGGTGCAACAAGTGTCCCGTTGTCAACACTTCACAGTCGCTCCTCAACCTTGCTCACCAATTCTTTTTTCCCCAACCCTTTGATAATATCAAATGGCATATACCCAAACTGTACATAAGACTTAATGCAACTGAGTATCAACTATCTTGAAATACCAACATACCTTATTCCGTTTCAAGATTTAATGTTCCATTTCGTTTTCATTCCTCTCCATGCGTCAAAAGAGCAACTGAGCAGACGAGTTCATTGTTGGTAGAAGGGGTGATTTCTGCTTGAGAGAATTTCAAAAATTTATTAAACCAAAATGACAGAAGTAAAGGATAAAAAAAATTTTTGTTGTTGTTGAAGATATATGAAAGATAAAAACGAAAGCTTTTAAAGTTAAAATGAACATATTTTTAACGATTTCTGAGATTACACGCCCCTAAAAATGGACTATTCCATTCTCTCTGCATCTTTTTTTCGCGGGAATGTTTATGATTGCTCGTCTGCACTTCCGGTATGTCGTAAGTTTTTGAGAGAGGGACCTTTCGATTTAGGCAAAACATTGAAAATAAAGAACCAAAGAATGACAGACATTTCAAAGACTATCATAAATCCAAGGTAAACTATCTCCATCATTTAAGTACATGGTTCATTTGATTTTAGGCCTATCAATATGCAGATATGCCCTGTTCTAGACACCCCCCCCCATTTGTGTAACTGTGTTGAAAAAGTAGCTATGTGTTGTATATAGTGAGACCACGCACCTACTAGCACTAGCTAGATTACCCTTTAGCTCACTGACAGTTCGGTAGAGTGTTGGACTTTAAATCTGAGGGTTGTACTTCGCTACTTGTAGGTTCGAGCCACAGTGTGTAGGTTTGGACACCCCCTAGCTAATCAGTCATACATGATTTACTAGCCTATTTGCCAGTAGACCGTAGACTATGCCTGAGTGATTATCAGTATTATTAGCATATTAGTAGAACAGCTGCATGGGTAATACCTTGATTACCTATGTGCAACTCTGTGAGTACTGTGCATGTCCTGGTCTCTGGATTTCTGCAAAAGCCCAAGGGCATTGTTTGAAATAACAGTGCGTCCGACTGCCTGAGACGTACAAATTTTGTTTGCCATGGCCGAACAGATTTACACAAATCAACGCCTAGCAGTCCTTAAAGGACTTTATTTGTTAATGACCCAGGCACGTAGCATCGTTTTTGAAAGTGGGGGGGCCAACCTGAGAAATTTTTTTTTTACTTACCTGAAAAAGTTGACAAGCAAAAAACAAAAAAAAAAAAAAAAAAAAAAAAAAAGGAAAAATTAAAAGTTGCCCAAAGTCCAAAATCCCCAACTTTTTTCAAGACCAACTATCTTTCAATTCAAACTTTTTGGGGTAAATTTTCTTTATAACACTACACTGTGCTCAAATGTGGGGGGGGGGGCAACCTTCCTTTCAGTAAACATTTTCTATAGTAAAGGTAATGTTAATCTATAACAGGCCTGTGACCAATATTTCAATATTTCAAATCAAATTTTGATGGAGAAATAATTATAATCTATAACAGGGGCATATCTACCGACTTCATCTTGATCTTTTTTAATTTTACAGCTTTGAGGAGCATACAGATGATAAGATGAAAACAGAGGATTATTCTCATCAAAATGCCATTAAACAGATAGACAATATGCAAAGTCAGCTGGAAAATCTAAAGGAATCCCTCATGAAAAGTAGAGGTATTTAAACCATGTAAAATAACACTGAAATTCTTCTCTGTGAATTTGGAAGATGTCTGTTGTTGAATGTGACATCTTTTTTCCCCCTAAATGATTCCTTAATTAGGCTCTGCTTTTCTGGTTATGCCATTTTACCCGCAAGTTTCACTCTTGAGAACTATAAAAGATGTTTTGATCCTATATTGCTTCACATAAAGACTGTAACGTAAAATACAAGGGATATTAACCTCTTAACCTGAAATTTGACATGCACCGTCACTCACTTACCTTTGACCAGTCAGAATACATGTACTCTGAACCATTTAATTTGAGATGTGTGCTTGATTAAAGCATATTTGAATTCTTTTTTGTGAAAAAAAGTGTTATAGGTTAAAGTAAAAACCATTAGAGATTCGACTTTTCATTTGTTCAACAAACATACCCGGTATATGTATTTGAATTTCTTGAGAATCCAATCTAATTAAAATTAGATGTTAGATCCGCTGGCATACTCACTACACTAACATCTAACAACATCCCATGGAGGGTCACATCAGAGGTCAATTTCTATCAGCCAATCAAATCGTCACCTGCAAAATCATTGTATATAATTTTATGTGTTGTCAAGTGAACAAGTCTAGAGTTGTTCCGAATTTGACCTCTAATGTGACCCTCTATGGGATGTTGTTAGATGTGTGGCGAGTAGGCAAGCGGATCTAACATCTAATTTTAATTAGATTTTTGAGTATCCAAACATCTTTAATGCCTGTTTTGTTTTATTCAGTGCGCTGTCACATTTTAGAGGTTGACCTTGCGACTCAGTTTAGTCCATACATGATGGAGGCCATACAAAATACAGAGCAGAGCTGTCAGAAGTGCATCCAATCCCTGAATGGAACAAGTCATTAAACTTCTCAAGACATTTCAACATTCTGAAAATATCTCTGTAATGTTGACATATTATGTATATCTATAGACTTTGGATTCTTGTATTCCCTTGTATTCAAAGTAAATTTGATGTCTACTTGAATTTAAATGTTTTCCTATCTTTCACATTTTATTAATAAATTATCAGGAAAAAGAAAAAATATCTGATTTATCTGAAGATTTGTAATATATTGATACTGACATTAGTCAACACCCAGAGAAGACTGACGGCATAATTTGGTAGAGATTAGGCCATTCCAAGTTTTTTTCTATGTTTAGCGTCCACGTTCGCCTTGGTTTCTGACACCCCATGTCAGGAAAAACAAACAGAATCAGTTGTCTGAAAATTGATTATTCTGGTCGAAATTTGTGATTTCTGTCAATGTCTCTAAATATTTGTATATTAAATATAATAAAGTCATATTTGGAATATAAGTACAGTGTATTCAATTAAATACCTTGAATTCGCTGATGAAAATATCTTTCTACATGAAAAAATAGATTAAATAAAATCATATCCCTTGAATTATGTAATTTTGAATACATAAAATCTGTGTTTTAATGTTTTGATTTGTGTGTTTTTTGCTAAAAGGTAGCTAGGTTTTTGAAAGATGGGTGGTCACTAAACAGAGAAAAAACTTGGATTGGCCTTATATTCTTTATAATGATTACTGTCTATTTTACAAAATATTTAAATATACATTTATGGATTAGCGCATATGTTCTTTGTGTGCACCACTACCCCCTGATTATTTTACTGATACAACGTAAATAGAACACTAGAGAAAAGATATAGCTACATGTACCTACCAATACACTTGTGTCCTCTCAATAATAATGTCTCTGATGACCCAACTCCATGGCAACAAAAACAACTCTTGAATTTTAAAGTACAGTTAATCTTGTTTGCACTGAAACTAGTACTCTTCTTATAAAAGTAATATTTTGTGCTGCAAAATGGATTGCATTAATTAAAGTTAAATAACAATTAAGATGATTCTTTTCCTACTTCAATTAAGCTCCATTTATAATCGGAATGTATTTAACATGGTGACTATTAATGTAACAAAAAAGTTCTTATTGATTTAACTACAGCACTGCAAAAAAATGTAACCACAAAACAACATTACTGTTTGGCATGATTATAAAAATGTTTCCAATATTTTTACTTTAGCTGCAAGAACTTTGCTAGTGTAGAAGTTGGGGCTTTACAGACCGTGGATATCGGCCTGGATAGCTCAGTGATTAGAGCACCTGACTAGTAATGAAGTAGTCCAGGGTTCCATTCCTGGTCCAGCCAACCATTTTGTTCATGCATTTCTCCTTTCCTACTACATTTGGTGGCCAGTGTGAGGGCATTGTTCAGGTAACAGTTTATTTGTAAATTTGTGATTCCTAGCAGGACCCTAGAACTTGTCTTCGAAGTCGAAGAATGTTTAAGGAGGGAGGAATGTAGAAGTTGGGGCTTTATGGACCCATGATATTGGCCTGGATAGCTCAGTTGTTACAACACCTGACTAGTAAAACAGGGATCCCGGGTTTGATTCCCGGTCCAGACAACTGTTTTCTTCATGTATTTCTCCTTTCCTACTACACTAGTATATCAGCACTAAAAGAAACATATTGCACTCAAACAATTTTTTGGTCAACAATTTGCAATACATTGGAATAGCAACGTTATTGTATAGCACTCTAATGTTAATAATTCAATACATACTCCAGTATACAAGATATTCATTGATCAACAGGGTATTATAAAGCAATTCTATTTGTCCTGTAGCATTCAGTATTTTTTAAAACATGTTTCTGTACAGGGAAAAAAACAAATACATGTATGTAAGAAAAAATACTTTATTTTTTTTAATTTTGCCCCATTGCAAAATTACAAAAAAATTTCAACACAACAAATGATAACAATTTTTTCCTAGAGAATTCTCCTACACATACTCTCTAATTCATAAATATTATGACTTTCAAGCAAACACTTATACATTATGGCTTTTCTTTGTGTGGAAAATTATAACAAAAATTTGTTAACTGTTTTAATGCAAGATTTAAATTTCTGAAAGCTCTTTGGTAAAACAGTAACTACATATGCACTGCACATCACAATCACTACATATATAAATCAATTTTAACAAAATAAATTCCTATTACATAGTATGAAAAAAATTATCTACATGATTTCATTTTTATCTCGGCAATTTAAAGCAAGCACTTGACATTTGTTAAATACATGTACACTCGAGATTCTGAGGAAACATTCACTATGCCCTGATTATTAACATCAATAAATAAGGCAAAAATATTCACAAGGATTGCCCAATCTACCTTTTACAAGTTTCCCAGCAGAGAACAATGATATATTTGTTAAATTCATGAGGTGATTTTGACTGTAAACTTACTGTATTCCATTGTAACTTATCGATAATACTGGTTTTAACTGATTCAGATTTTAAAAAAAACAGAGGCCTATGGACCACCTGAATACCTATGACCCTCCTTTTTTCAAGATTGTTTTTTACTGTTTAATTCCCTGAATAAAATTTAGATAACATATTGTGGCCCCACCGTGCACCTATATGTCATGATTTGCACAATCTTAAATCAACATTAACTGAAGATGCTTCCATATAGAAGTGGGGGATCATCCCTTTACTGTTTTTCAGAACATTTTTATCCTGTTATTACTATGTAAAAATTTGTTCCCTAATTGTGGCCCCACCCAGAGGTTCTTGAGAAGATTTGTTAATGATTTTACCGAATTCTAACTTTTTTTTAATTATCTCGCTTTAGAAGAGGGTTGGATACTTCATTTCAATCACTTAAACAAAATTGAATTCCTTTTACCCATGGATACTCTGTATTGGTTTTGGTTGAAATCAGCCAAGTGATTTGGGAGAAAAAGATGAAAATGTGAAAAGTTGATACAACAATGGACTATGACAACTGTGGAAAATTTCAATCAGAAAAGCTCAAATCTTCCATGCAGATGAGCTAAAATTTGTACATTAAATAACCTTTGTTGCATAAATGACTATGTCACAATATTAATTGTACCGACATAAAAATAAATTTTATACAATTTTGATGCCATTTTCGAGGACAATACTTCTTACATGTATTTTCTAAACTAAGGAATCAATTTACTATTTACTCAACATTTAAAATCTCAGTTGGAACAGTCGATCTATATACACAGCTTCATATTATAAATGCCCCAACCCAAGTTGCACCCAAACAACTTTTAATTTCTTTCCTTAAATAATAATGAATGATGGGGAAGCACTCACTGAAATTTCAAAAGAAAAATTAAGGACAAAGTACATGGAGATATACACTACACTTCTGAAGTCATGTGCACCTTCAAAACTTAATTAAGGTCTAAGAAGTCCTGATTCTGAGAACACATGTACAAAGTGAAAGATGAAGAATTCTGTGAACACAAGCCTTCAGTCAAAGGCTAGCGATCCACTACTGCTGGATGATATGGAGCGATCTCTGTGTATTTTGGGTGGATGCTGAGAGCGGAATTTCTCCAGCAGTTTACTGTTCATGATTTCTGTAGCACTGGGTCTTTGGGCAGGTTCAAAAGAAAGCAACCAATCCACAAATTTATACTGAAATAATTTTTAAAATAAACTTGATAATGATAAGCATGCCTGGATAAGAACAAAAGCATTCATTGAATTATTCTGATGTATAAATTATCACTAGAATTGTAAGGTTGTTGGAGAGAAAAAATAGTTACGAACCTCTTCCTCATTTTTCTTGAATTCTTCTGGAAAAACCCTCTTTTTGATTTCCATTAACGTTCGAACTCTCTCCATTTGAGTGTTGAAGGAATAGAGCATTTCAAAGAGGATCATTCCTAAGGAGAAAATGTCAACTTTTGGACCATAGGGCTTTCCTTCCATCTAGAAAACAATCAATTTCATTTAAACCGTTTTCGCCATTAAAGGTATCCATTTCATATAAAGTTCAAAGAAGTTTACCATTTTTAAAATAAAGGGTCTTGCCTAATATGCATACCCAGTACATGTATAAAATGCACTTGCAAAATAACCTTCTTTCATTACAACATTCTTTTACAAGTAATTTTATCCTGCATCCATTTATATAATACTGTGAACAAACTTTTATTCGCGTGCAACAAATTTTCGCGAAGTTCGCGACAGCCCCGTCATCACAAATATTTCTCCCCGCGAACCAGTCCTTAAAGTTGCTGTTTCTATCAAGAAAAGGTCCGAGAAAGGCTTGGTCGCAAAAATTAATTGTTGCGAACTAGTTTACCCCCAGAAAACCGCGAAATAAGGTCGTCGCAAATAAAAGTTGGTTTACAGTACCGTAGATGAAGCTTAGATGTGTGAGAAAATGTTTTTGATATGCTTGTTATATAGAGGACTTTGTAACAAAGCACTACCTGTTCTGGGCTCATATACAGAGTTGTCCCCACTTGAGCAGTGTGTTTATGGAAGGGATTGGAATCGGTCGAGCAGTCCTCGATTTCTCCTGTGAGGTCAGTGGCTAGTCCAAAGTCCCCTATCTTAATCACTTCATCATAAGTGAAGAATATGTTGGAGGGCTATAAATATACAACGTACAAGTGAAAATGACTGATTCCAATACATGTACAATTTCTTAATGCTTTTCAAAATAAAATAAGTATGTTAAACCAATATTTAACAGAATTGAAGAACATGCAAGGAAAGCATCTCATACAGAAAATATTTTTTCAAATTAATCTATTAGTTTTTAAAACAAATTCTACCTTGAGATCTCTGTGCATAAGTCCACTGTTATGCACATATTCAACTGCACTAACAATCTGACCAAAAATGTCCCAGATGACCTCTGAACTTCGAGGTTCACAGGTGCTGGCACAAAGCCAATCTTTCAGTGTCTCTCGACGACAGAGTTGCATCTGTATATACAGGTAAGACCTCTGGGTAGGGGTCACATTTGACTTGTCCAGGGGCAAAATCCTGGCCGAGTGTGATCTTTGTTCCGATAGAGACAGAGTTTTTGGTCGACTACTACCTGAGTCAGTTGGAATGTCCACAATGTATTTGTTACTATGGCTACTGTCATCTTGAAAGACTATTCCACCACTACTACTACTTCTGCTACTCTTTCCACTTTTGTCTGCACAACCTGAATCTTCAAACACAATACTGAAAGAATCGTTTTCATTCTCTGCATACTGTTTTGTTGACTTGGAGAAAGGCACCGTGGTGTTAGCGAAGCTTCCGCTATCATCACTGTCATCACTGACTTCCAAATTAAACTCCACGTCCAATGAAGAAGATTCCTCTTGAATCCCCCCAAACAGACGTCTGGAATCTTCGCTTTTATCCCAAGAAATGCTCTTCGATGATACACTGAATTCCTGACTTCCTCCAGCACGTTCATCAGAGGTAATGATGTAGCGGTCATCATTAATGCCACCTCCAAACTGGTTAATGGCACTCTTCTCTTGTATGCTTTCATTTAATTCCAGGTGAATACCGTCACGGGTGTTTGGATCCTTTGGCATAAAATGAGTCGTTGAATTGCATGGTGTTGGCATACTGATGCATTCACTGCGTTAAAGAAAATTTTTAATTTTCGTTTTCAACATCAATTATATATTATTATATTATTATGGTTAAAATGAAACCAGTGATCAATAATTCCAAAATTTCAAATTTCTACCTCTCAAACATTTCCTGATCTTTACTCTCCTGCCAGCCTACGGGAGGTGTTTCTTCCCAGGCCTGGAAATATCTAACTATTCCAGGATGATCAAGCTTAGCCAAGGCAAAAACTTCCCTCTTCATTTTCATTCTCGATATTTCACTGCAAAGCAATGACAAACAACATCTTGAAGTCTGTAGTATTAACAGTAAGCTGTATTTCTGAATGTGTCTGAATTTGACAATGTATGCCTGCAGATAGTGATCAGATTTTTGTGCTGTTAAATGCTGATAATGAGGATGATTTTAATTTTTAGTCAAATTTATCTAATTCTTACAGAATTATGTCCATTGACAACATTTTGTGGTCGCTAAACTACAACTTTTTGACAAAGATTTGGCAAACAAACAGCAATTTGAAAGAACTGGAATAAAGTTGACTTCAATAAAAGCTTGCGTCCGATGTAGCTTACTTGAAAACAACAAACGACAGATGAAACATGCTTGCGAGTGCAGAAATAACGAAACTGTATATGATAAAAGACTTTTAGAGTATCAAACAAACAATAAAAAGGTCAGTAAATCTTTTTAGAAGTAGCGAGGAGTTTGAAAGCTATCTAAACGTGAACGTAAGATGATCGACAATTTTTTTTTGCTGACTTAATTTAAGAAGAAATTCCTGGAGGGTAACAGTTGAAATTGCCATTTTTGACTCGGATGACAATCAAAACTGTTACCCTCCAAAACAGGCACCATTTATATAATAACATTTAAGACTGAATCCTTAAGTATTTTTGACTTCATAAAGGCATTAACCTTCAAATGACAACACAAACTACTTTTTCTGATCACAGACTTACTTGATGGGTATTGTAACAGAATACAAACTTGATGGGTAGTGTAACAGAATACAAACTTGATGGGTAGTGTGACAGATCACAGACTTACTTGATAGGGAGTGTGATCCTCTTGATAGCATAACAACACTCATCCACTTTGTTCCTGGCCTCAAACACAATACCAAATCCACCTTTACCAAGCACCTGCAGCTGGTCAAAGTCTGATTTATATCTAAAATGGACAAGGTATAACAATTTATTACATTTTCAACAGCCTAAGTTCCTCCAAATATGTTGTTGAAATCCATGTTTAAATATTTTCAATCTCAAATCACTAATAGCTATGACGCCTCTAATGCTCAACTATGGCGTCATGTAGCCAATGACACTGTATTATAGGAAGACAGAGACCAAGGAAAAAAATCAAAGAAAATGAAATGAGCAGAGAATTCAATGTTTTGTAACTGAATATGAAATATATTTCAAAATTGCAAATCTCAAATATGTAGAGAGAGAAAGGCTAAAACAGAATTTCTTCTGACAATGTTCAGGATTTTACCTTGATTCATATTCATCAGCTTTTTTCTCTGAAGTATCCAATTCTTCAATGGAACGAGTCCCAGAAATAACTACACTATCTTCTTTTTCAAGACCCTTAAAAGAAAATATCAATTTATATCAGACAATCTTTCAGTTCCTTAGACACAATTGCAAATATTTCATTTCAAAGAATTGCAGAAATACATACACAGTCAAATCTCATCATCAAGAACTCTATATAACAAGATTAAACTCGAGATATCTTATAAAGTGAGATAACCAGCCTGGGCAAAAAAAGTGGTTCAGTCAACATATCCCTTGTATTTAAAATATAGATGTTCAAGAAAATGAAGTCCAACTGTACATCTCTATATAATATATCTATTTAACTAACCATGCATTTCTTTTTGTAGACCTTCCTTAACTTCAAGATTGTCAAATTCAGACAAACAGATGTCAGAATACTGATGGCTAACACCTCTTTCCTGAAAATCAAACCAAAAAAATGTTAATCCCTCACAGTACAGTCAAGATCAAATACAAAATTCTAATCTTTTATATAAAATTATGATTAAACACTGCAGGACAAAAAACATACCAATAGTTCCACAAAGACATGTAAATCACGTGTGGCATACTCTCTTCTGTTTTGTTAATAGCTTCACAGATATTTGCAGGTAGAATGATATCTGGGTACAGGTAATAACCATTATCTGAAATGTTACAAAATCATACCAAGTTGCATTTTTACTCAATCGTTTCACATTTCATAAATTTTGTTTTAGCGTGTTGTAACAGAGACATGTTTGTGACTCTGAATGGATTTGAACCTGAACCTTCTAGCATTCCAGTCCAGTGCTCCATCAGACAAACTAAAGGGTTAGTCTAAATGCCAGCACCTTTGGTGTGGGGTTCTGGGGGCAGTCATTGAATAAATACCATTATCATCATCTTACCAAATGGGTAATTTTCATGCCACACAGAGAGACCGGTTTCTCTGTTTGCTGCTTGCCCATTGGCTATCATCGGAGGAATGCTGGGATCTTGTCTGTTTCCACGGAAGATGGGGGTCCTTGAGGGAGCTGAAATTTTTTTTAATTTCACTTTCAATTTTAGTTATTTTAAAATTAAACTTAATTCAAAGTTTTAACTATTTCAGTTTAGTTTTAAAACTTTTTTGAAGAATTCAAAAATAAATGCTCAGTTTATTTACACTGAAAAAGGGTGATAAATTATCTTGTCTCCTTCAAATGATTTTTTTTAATGACAAAACTTAGATATATTTTCTCATTTTGTCACTAACCAGTACTGATAAGTGGTTTCCAGGTCACTTTAGGTACACTCATGGCATTGTTGTGGGAATGGCGAGCTGCATTAGCAACATTCTCCTGCATGGGAACCGAGGGTTGTACATATAGCTGGTTCTGGTGCATTCCTGAGATAACCAATATAATATTTTTTTTCAAATTTTGTTCTAAAATACATATCTTATGCTATAATCTTAAAATGACAATGATTTAAATTATGAGAAATAATTCAAAATGAACTGAATTGAATATGAGTTTAGAATTTGTTAATCCTGCTAATTCAAATGAAAAAATTCAAAACAAATTTACAGAAAAGACCTAATGTAATTTATTTGAATTACTAATATAGACTCTTCATTTTTGTTTTCACTGGCATTAAAATAAGGGGGTAAAGGCACTCTGTATGACTTACCCACGTAGAGTAGAGGCTGACTTCCTGTAGGGTCCTTTATATCCTTAGTGTCCTCAAATCCAGACAGAGCCGGGATGTGTTTATTGTCAAACACACTGATTGATTTCAACACACCATTCCTCAGTATCCAGGCTTTAGCCACGGGACTCTCAAACTGAAATGTTATTGAGCTTTAAAAGAAATGCCATTCCTATAGTACATATATAATTATTGTTTCAAAAAGGTGAGGAGAAGGGGACAATTAAGAAAATGTATTAAGGTTGATAATGGGTAATAATGAAGAGATGGATTAAAATCCATGCAGCAAATTTCACTCAATCTCTTTTCTAAAAGTTGCCAATCATATAATTTTTTAACTCCTGGGTATAGACTCAGGGTAGCTTTTCTTCTACTTGTACATGTATGAATGCTGTACTATTAATGCCATATCTAAGCCTTATTACACGTAGTACATGTTATAAACAATAAGCTGTCTAACTTTGTGTTTCCAGTCCACCACGTCAGGATTTTCTGGACTGAGGGCGACCACCATTCCTTCTGGTACAATGATCTTGATGGAATCCTCTGTGTCCAACACATCATGTGTCTCCTCATCTGGAAAGTTAAATTCAAATAAATAAATAAATTTATATTCCTTTAAATGATGTTAACGTTTGTTTTTCTAATTTCTCCAATATTGAGAAATTGTGAAAATAAGAAGTTTCATTTAAGAAAATATTAACATTTACTTCATATTAAATATGTATTTTTCCTGAATTACTGTAAACAGGAAAATTTTGGCCCCCGTTTTATTTTCGCCCCTTTCGCCCTACTAACATTTGGGCGAATTTAAAACGGGGCGAATTCAAAGAATACAGTATATTTTCTTAAACAAACTGTGACTGGGCGAATTGAAAACGGGGTTAAATTCTTTGCATGTGTGAAAGGGCGAAAATAAGACGGGGCGAAAATAACCCTGTATACAGTAATTATTGTAAAAATAAAAATATTTTAATATTAAGGTATAAAGTATCTTATGAACACGTCTTACTTGGACAAGTTTGAATACAAATGTCATCCTCTTCCTCCAGCGGTGTTGCATCATGGGATTTATCTCCTGGGATCATTTCTATTTGATGGCTTCCGACACTGAAGTTCCACCTATCAAATTGTAAGTACATGTTATTGATGTATATATACAATGTAACTGGGCTTCATGAAGAAATACAGCTATTGCTCATAAGAAACTCAATCACAAGGGATTATGTCTATAAGGAATGTTCCTCACGAAAGTGTTCAATGAAAACTAAAATTTATTTGCAACAAATCCAATTTTAATTTGATTGTGTTCCTTAAATTAATTATTAAGTTGTAGATCCTTACTTTTCAATTCCATTCCTAGGATCCACTGATCGGACAGTCTGCATACTCTTGGTCACCACCAGTATGTCTCGGTCACCTTGGTCAGCCGTGTCCAGCACCTTACAACCCTCAGAAGTGCAGAAATAACTCAACTGAAAAAAAACAACATTCTAATACTGTGTGTTTCTCTAAATACTAAAAATTTCCATACTGAAGCATTATTGCTATTATAAGCACTGAAATATACTACTGTGCATTGAAAAATATCTCTCTGTTTCCATCTCTGCACATACTGAAACTGATCTTAAATTCAAGAAAGATAAATTTTTATCGTATTTACCACATAAAGGGCTTAAGCAATTCATACATGTTAACCCCTATTAACTGCTTAAGATTTTATGCTTTTTTTACCTTCTAAATAAATCTATAAATGATGAGTCAGAATTTTACCTTTCCAGAGACCGGATCAATCCCAAATGAGCTGATGTCTTTACCCCCCACCATCATCGTCCTGTCTGACAGTTTGAAGGAAGAGCTGAGAAGAGCCTCCGCTGTCATTGGAATGGCCTCAATGCTGTCCCCGTCATACTGGTACAGAGTGCCGTCCAGGGAGGGGATCAATCTCTTCCTCACCCCATTCTGGTTTATCTGACCAAACAAACACCTTTGCTTAAAAAAGTGTGAACACTTTTATTGCTTATTATTTAAAAAAAAAAACTAAATCTATCATCCCGATAGATCAATCTATCATCATTTTTTCAATACATTAAAGAAACACACAATACAATATGTTCTATAACAAAAGTATGTCTAAAATTAACCCCACCCCACCCCCAAAAAGTGTCATTCTTACATGTAGCATACTACTACCATGTACAGTATTTCTTTTAATTTTCATTTGAAAATATACTTACATAGTGCTAAAAGAAACTATTATCATTTTTTTTTATTGAAAAGTGATAAATGAATCATACATCGAGGTTACTGATGCTGGAGGACAAAAGAGGTCGGGGGTCAGTTGATACGGTCCAGTGAATTCTTCCATGAACTGCTGCATCCAGGGCAGAAAGCTTCCCATCCAATGTACTGACCACAATCAGGAATCTGTTGTGGAAGATTAGTTATTTACTTACATACAAAATACTGTCTTTAAAATCAAGTTGTTAATGAAAAGTAAAAACCTTAACAGAAACATCTCCTTGAAGTATTAATAAAGCACTAGTCAGTGGTCAGGAACACAGACTTTAAGCTAAAATCAAAAGTATTTCTTCAGTGACATAATGGTCAGGCAGCTCAAAATGAGAAATCAATCGATATAACATTTGATTTCTACATATAGAGAGACTTCAAGTGAAGAAGAATCCAGAAAACCTTGCTCTCATACCAAATTGTAGAACAGTGTGTTCTTAGTCATGACATTGTCCCGAGGGATAGTAAAAGAACATTCTATTCAGTGGTTCATCACATGTTGAACTTTAACATTAGAAGGTTACAACATACTGAACATGTTTATGGAAGCACCTGGAATTCTACAGGGTTGTTCATTTCTATTTATAAGTACAAGTTATCTCTAATATTTTGCACAAATCATAATAATAATACAGATGCAATCTCTAAAGCTGGTTGCATTATTTTGCCTGAAATGTTGATAAATTAAAAGGTATAAAATATAATGAACCAGACTCACTTTTGTTTAGGTGGTCTGTCTTTGCAGGACCCACTCTCTGGTCGGGTGACATGGCTTTTAAACTCATCACCAGGAATGTGGTTTTGTTCACTACTGTACAAGGAGTCACTTGCTGCATTGCTGCATTTTATCGAGTAAAACAGCGCTCCAAGTGAAGTTACAAAAAACCAAGCGAATGCCTTCCATCTTCGACTCCTTCTTCTACCCATAAAGACCATCAGACCACAAATGAGTCATCAAATATTTAATTTATCTGATGAAATCTTTTCTGAAATGGAATGTTTACAAACTTGCTATCTGCGGAAATGATGTCAGGGCTACGTGGTCTTTCGATTCAACACTTCCGGTCAGGTGATAGGGATTCCCTAAATCTATAAATATCGATAAAATGAGTTACTCCCCTTTGTGAAACCGAAAGTAGGTTTTTTTTTTTTTATTTTTCGTCATTTTTTTTAATAATGAATGAACCAGATTTTCGTATACTTGATGGTGGTGCAGGATCAGAGCTACAAGACCTAGGATATAACATAACTGTAAGTTTGGCATTTTATTTTTATGAACATTATTTTTAGCGTGGAACATCGGAGCATCCGACAAGGGGATTGCATTGCAACGCAAATAGTTGCAACAAGAATATGTAAGTCCTCAGATTGACTAATATTTTCAAAAAAGTTTTAATAATGCAATTTTTTAAAAAAAAAATTCTGTAGATTGGCTCAATATTTCTGCAAAAAAGGATAAATATTAAATTTTATCTCCACTGCACAACGGCTCCATAGCTCAGTTGGTTAGAGCGCCTGTCTAGTAAACAGGAGGTCGAGGGTTCGACTCCCCCTGGAGCCTTTTTGCTTCCCTCACATTTTTTGTATTTTCCCTTTTTTCCCTATTTCTTTCTCCAAGTTCATTATCATAGATGTATATGGTGTTAATTTATATATCAATATAATTTTAAATGAAATTGTCAATTTTAAAACTTACGAGCTTTGAATGAGATGTGAAATTCGTAGCTGCAGTTCTGTAGCTCACTGGTCTGAAAAAATGGGATGGACGACAATGTTTTAGTTCAGCGACCTACAGATCTGCAGCTAGGAAATGCGTGGCATCGATAACCGTTATATTTTTTTTTTTGTAATTTTTAATTTATTTCAAATTTAGGGAGATCCTTTATGGTCGGCCAGATTGCTAGATACTAACCCAGATGCGATCAAAAAACTTCACAAAAGGTATTTGATTATAGATGATATAATCATGTAACACAGTCTTCATAATATTTTTCACTTTAACTCAGAATTTAATACACTTACTTCTTTCGATATCATTTTAAAAGATTGAATGTTTTACTATTTTGTATAGTTATTTAGAGGCGGGGGCGGACACAGTAATAACCGTAACTTACCAAGCCACTGTGGAGGGACTTAAGAAATATCTGGGGATAACGACAGAGAAGGCTGTAGAACTGATTAAATCAGGAGTGAAGCTTGCCAGAGAAGCTTGTCAGGAGATGCCAAACACAGGCAAGGGAATAATTGTCTTACCCTCTAGCTGGTGCCTTAAAATGAAGCTATTAAACTAATACCAGGGAATTATGTATCTTTAAGACAGTCACTTATCCAAGACCTGACCGATTTATAACAATTTCTTATGTTTATACGTTTATATCATTTTTAATTCTAGTTTAAGCATCCGCATTGACACCCAATATCAGGGGAGGGGGGGGGGGGGGGCAAAATCAGGAGAGATGATACGAGTTTTCTATTCAAAATCTTGTCATTTTCTTTAATGATCTTTCTGCACTATGTCATATTAGGTATATTTTAAGCATTTAAAATACCTTTTTCTGCTTAAGTATAATTTTTTCTACAAGACAAATAAATTGAAATAAAATCCTTTGCATGGCGTTTTTTGATATTTTAAAGTCTGTGATTTACCTAACGTTTTTTTTTTCTTTTCTTTTTTTTTTTTTTTTTTTTTTTGGACTGTGTGTTTTTTGCGAATACATGTAGGTAGATGAAAGATGGGTCAACGCTAAATTCAGAGGAACTTGGAATAGCCTAAAGTGACAAAGAAACTTCAAAGAAACATATGCCTATTATCAAGGATTAAACGAAGGGGGGTGTTAAATTAACAGGAATGAGAAACTATAACGAAGAATTGAACAACATGCCCGTACTTTCTTTAGAAAGTATGGACACACTGAGATTGGATTATTATTGCTATTAATCAATCTTTTTTTTAAAAAGTGATTCAATGATAATTTATTCAATTTTTTTAATAAAAAAAAATATGAATGTATTTATGTTATTTAGGAAAAGACAGACGAGTGGCGGGTTCTGTAGGTCCGTACGGTGTCTTTTTACATGATGGTTCTGAATACAGCGGGAATTATGTAGATAATATGACCCAACAGGTATATCACATGTGTATCTGTCTAAAGTTATAATAACTTCGATTTGTTTTCCAGTTAATCATTAACTTCTTTTAATTTTATCCAAGTCTTCAGGTCTTTGTAGATTATTAGTACCATGTGGTTAAAATCAAAATATATATTTTATTAAAAAGTTGTCTATAGAAAAATTTCTACATATACCTGCATTGAAATGTTATGAACACTTTCACAGATAGTTTTAGGCAAACAATATGTCGTAATTTTTACCATTTAAAATTGTATTGACATTTGACGAATGTCAGTAAAATCTATAGAGCTATGACTTTTGGGAATTTTAAATTTTAGTATACTAATCAAGACCACCATTTGAAAGAATGAAAAAAAAAATCATGGGGCTGCTAGATTTTTTTTTATTGGAACATAATGTAAAGTTAAAAACTTTATACAATGTATTACTTCAAGAATTTCCCCTTGTTCCAAATATTAGAGCATAAAATATATTAGGTATACTTAATATATTTTGATGCATATCAAGATGACATTGCGGTTTTTTTATTGGAATATAAGGCCGGTAAAGTTAGAAACTATATCACTTCAAGAAATTCCCCCTTTTCAAAATTTTAGAGCATAAAATGAAGGTATATATACTAAATATATTTTGATTGATATTAAGATGGTATTGCAGTAGTATTCTTAATACCTCAAGTGATCGTCCTACAGGAATTAATGGACTGGCACAGGCCCCAGGTGGCAGCACTGTTGGACGGCGGGGTGGATATGTTAGCCGTGGAAACCATCCCTGCTCTGAAGGAAGGGGAGGCAATTCTGACACTGCTGAGAGAATTTCCTGCCGCAAAAGCATACATAACATTCTCATGCAAGGTAGAATTTTTTATGATATGGTCATACATGTATATACTACTATACGTGTTTATATAAATGTTTGTACATTTTAAAGATTAAAGTAATGTACAAAACGTATTTCAGGCCATATTTTGATTTGTCAACATTTACAATTCAAAACGTTGGTGAAATATCTTTCCTTAATATAAACAGTAACTTATAAAGCATGTAGTCTGACTATCACTTCGTTCGTAGCGTCTCTATCAACGAAATGAAATAGTAATACATGTAGTTGGCTTTAGTCAGACTGTGTAACATGGTACAGTGTACCTAGAATATAGTAAAGGATACACGCAGTTCATGATTTATATTTAATGTTAATACAGGGAGTGTCCATGACTTAGCAATTATGTCCAGATTAACACAGAATTATCCAAAGCAAGCTAAATACATACGTTTCTCTGGCTTATACGTGCATTAGCCTCTCCTGTATCAAAGAAATGGCTTACAAAATGAAAACAATAAACATATTTAAGTTGTGATTAAGATTGTTTTATCAAAACAGTAAGCATTGATTCTTTAAATCTTGGAGAAAAATCGACCCAGTTCCAGGTAGTTTACACCTGGGAAAGAGTTTGTTTTTACTAAGAATGATCGAAATGGGCCAAAAATAGGAATAAACACCCATACTTTGTTTGGTGAAGGAAACGTTGATGACGTGAATGAAGTCAACAGAAGGACATTCCATTGTTAAGACTAATCTGTTTATTCATTGTTACTCAAAGTGATTTGGGCCATCATTTTACGTATTTTTGAAAATGCGGTGTTTAAAATGAAAATGTCTAATTGATTTTTGAGAATTTTCGAGAAACCATGCATTTTTACAAGTATACTAAGGTTTTTTCATGATTATTTGTGATGCATTTTCTTTTTTTTTTCTGCGGTTGTCCTCGATTTTGATACCAGAAAGAACAAGCTCAATCAAAAACCATAGTCAGGATTGATCATTATAAAATCTGTCGCCATGTAGAGCGTTTGCTCTAGAATCGCAGAGTAAGGAGTTGATTCTTGCGTCGCGGGTTCGAATCCCGGACGTGCACGTCCTT